>NW_015625591.1:253569-272436 GCF_001515625.1 Sinocyclocheilus rhinocerous | reverse complement strand
GAAGTACAAAAGGCTTGTTTTGTGTGAACCATCTCTGTAATATTTATCATACCACAATAAAATGACGATCATTTACGAATGTGACACGTTAAAGTTGTTGGTTATAAACCTAATTATCATTTTGTTGTTCCAAAAGATCATTAAAATGACAACGAGCCCACATTAATTGAATTGGAAAAAGGGTGAATGACATTATTCCATAATTTAGCTGATCGTGTTTAGAAAATCATGTACAGAACGTATTGGATGTTCTGTAATGATGAGAACATAATGAAATGTTATTCATTGTTTCCCTTCGCCAGCTTGCATGAATATGCCGTGCGTATTTCAGAAATGGCCTGTGGTGTTGAAACTGAACTGGCGGTATGAATCTGACCTCTCTCGCTGAGCAAGCATCACATCACCAGCACTTGATGGATGATTGGCCATATTTCCAGAATAATCAAAGACTAATGAGGTAACAATTGCAGATTACGTCATTTTTTTTTTTTTTGGATGACATCCCAGATTTCCGAAGACCCCTGTAAAAGCACCCCACCCCCAGCTTTCCATCTCCTTCTTTGTCTGTTTCTCGTTCTCCCTCCATCTTTCTCCCAGCGCTTCCTTTGTGTTTGGCTGGAGAGCATGCCTGCTGGAGGGGGTCTATGACTCATAGTAGAGCAGAACTGTATTTTTAGCACTGATTCACCCCTTGCCATGGTGCTTCCTGTGAGGAATATGAAAACCCATGAAGCACATTTCTCGTAGCTCCATTATCAAGCATCATTTAACAGGTGCTTGGCGCACATTTACAGAACGCGGAGGGGGAGCATGGGAATAAATATCAGGATGCTTGAACTTTGGTGTTTTACATCTCGGACTGTTTTAGAAACAACTTTGTGATTTATTCCATCTATTTTTGCCATTGCAGTGATGAGGACCTGAAAAAGGAAGCCGATGTTGTGACAAAAACGACTCTTGCTTTTGACCCTTTCACTTTTGACATGGTTTGGCTCTCCTTCTTCACTCTCTCTTACTCTTTCTACTTCCTTCGTTCATTGTTCAGCTAAACTCGGTCTCAGATTAAAGACGATTAGCATAGGCTGTGATTGCGGCATGCTGTGCTGCCCTCCCCCCATCTTTCTTTGTGCTGCCGTCTTGCACCTCCCAAAATAGTGAGGAAAAAATGCAGTGTAAGTAGATTTAGCAAAAAATGGGGCAAATTTTATGCATGGATATGCAACAATCAAAACAATCTGGACAATGATGAAGCTGCTGTTTTTAGCCATTAGGAGATTTTACCACCCGCTGTACACTCAGTTAGGCCCTCCTCTGACTATCAGCCCCTGGAGCTAGAGTGGCTTCAATTTAAGCAAACGGTAAGCCAGCAGTACCATTGATGTTTAATTCCCCTTGTGGCCGGTCAGTCATAATTTGCTTATGGTGGATTTCCACAAAGATGTTTTTATGGACATACAAAGTAGAGTATGCTTGAATTGCTCTCTTGTCAAAGAGCTATAGACATTTCACAAAGCATACTAAAACACTAGGCCCTACTCAAACTGGAAAGCTGTGATTGTTTTTTTTTTCTTATGCTCAAAATTAGACAATATGGTAAATATGTAAATAATAAAAAGCACTTTTAGTGGATGCTTTCACTTGTGCAAAAGAAGAATGCTCAATTGTATTGAATGTGTACGTACTTTTAGTGTACTTCAAATCTTGATAGTATATTTTTCAAAAAGACACAGGCAGATAATATATTACTTAAATTAAGGGCCACTTTTTGAAACTTGTATGGAACTATGTTTCTTAACACACTTAAGTAAACAAATTAAAATAAAAAATATATATATTCTTCTGTTTTAATAATCTTTTGTCTTGGTTTAAAGAAGTAAAGTTGTTTTGTTGATGTGTTGATTAACATGAAAAAACATGTAAGGTACTTGATTAAGATTATAATTTTATTACATTGTAAATTTAAATTACATTTCAAAGTAAATATATTTTAAATGTACTAAATTGCCATTTCTTCATTACAGTTGTGAAATGATAAATATATTTAAAAATACAAGTTTCATTAGAAATGACATTAATCATTGCACTTAATATAAATTTAAACTGTAATACATTTTCATTTAATTGCAAATAACATGCAACTAAGTGTCTGAAAATATTACATTCTGTCGACACTTAAGTATATTCTTTTAAAAGATATGCTAAAGTATACTGATTTTTCACAAGGTTGTGTTGACAAAAAGGGAATGGGAATCTATGACCAAGAAGGAAAGCAGCCCACTTTTATAGGGCTGTTAATCTGTTTTGTCATTTAGCTGCTAGCATTAGCCTTCAGGATTTATAGCATTTAAGGCTGGGGTTTTTCTCTGTTGATTTATGTCAACCTGCAATTGTCTAGATGAACTTTTGGTTGAATGTTAAGTTAGCATTTTCAGTCTGTACATTTACATGCATAGTTATAATTGAGCTGCAGCTTTTTTTTTTTTTTTTACCTTTTGAGGTTTTAGTTGAACTATCGGCTTCATAGTACATGACGCAATATGTAGTTAAATATTTGACGCAATTAGTACGTTGTGGGTCACCATGAGACATAATATCATACTGTTTTGTTTTAAATAAGTAGACATTTTTTCCTCCGAAATAAAGAATATTTTCTGCCTGATTCTCTATGTTTGATGGTTACCTCATTGTAGATTCTTGCGTCAGCGTTCTTCTGTTATACACCTGCCATGCAGATCAAAACTCATCCAAGCAAATGCAAAAGAAGCATAAAAAAACAAAACACACTGAAGCAACGCCTCTGAGAAAGAAAAGAGGACAGGATGCCCCAGAGTGAGAGCTTGCTGAAGAATGAGCGTTCTTTACAAATATCATTCATGGTCGTATGTTAACGCCTCTGTCAGGGTCTGTGAAGAATAAAGCCATTTCATGGTAAATGTGTGGCTATGGCAGGAATAAGGAGGGAGACTGTCAGGATTCATTGATTTTCAAGAGAGTGAAAAACATCAGCAACAGGCTTATCACAAAGCCATTTAGACTATGAGAGAGAGACTGAGCTGAAGAGAGGCGTTGGATCACAGGGCATATGTTCTCAGATGGGGGATGCTATTATAGCATTAGCTTAAAGAAACTTCTAGTGATTGAATAGGTCTTAAAAATGGGAATGCAGTACATTTACTGCTTAAAAAACACCTAAAAAGCCATTTTGGCCCTTCTACTCTGGCTAGTCAATTAAGACGCACTGAATTGATTATGTGCCCTGCAGGTTAATAATAGTGGGTTTTAGCTTGGCAGGCATATGAAAATGAAAATGGAAAAGTAAAATCTAAATACTTAAAATCATGCCTTCAGGGACTAGTAGATTTTGGACGATATTAGGCAGTATCTTGATCAAAAGACCCTCAAATATGGATTTTTTTTCTGGAGCTTATGGACTTAACCCGCTGTTGTCTGCTGCACTCGGGAATCAGGAACACTGTGCCGTCTGTGGCTATACATTAAGATTATTAGCATCTGACTTCTATGGCTTGTGCACAGTCATAATGTTTTATTCGTATCTAACCGTGGTTTCCTTTGTGAATCCCCAAGGTTCATGTTATAGATGGAGGGTGGTATCGCAGACATCCAGTGTGAGGAAATGTACCAGCATGGCATGCAATTATTGGCACACCACAGTAGCTGCGTTTCATTCATCACTAATGTATGATGTCATAGTGCTTCTCATCGCTGTCGTTGACTTGACACTTCACGCATGTGTAATGATTACAGCAATGCAGTAACAATGGAAGCCTGTTCCTGAAGTGTGATCCCTTATACAAAGTGTACCATCACTCCCAGTATAATAGTAGTGCTGTTCAAACCCTCTGGTGCTCGGAGCTCATGCGTTGACGCATTGAAAAGTGTGTGTTGTGTGAGATGTGGGATGCTGCTTTTGTAGTACTTTGTATGCTTTGACATTTCATATTTCCAGCCCTTCAATCTAGCTTTCGTTGCTGTAGATCAGTGGTTCAATCCATTGATGGTCCGTGGAGGATTTCTAGTGGTCTGTGAGTTGACTGGCTGATTCAGACCTAAAAAAAACAGGCCTAAACAAATATATAATTATTTTAATTGACAAAAGGAAAAAAAAAAAAGAGGAGAAGTTTTAAGGTGCGGTCACATTAGTGAAATTTCTGCAAGATTTTGTGCTCGGAAACGTCCAATGTCAATAGTATATCAATGTATGAAGCTCTGCTCACATAGAAAGTCACTTTAAATTCAAACCAAGCAGCTTTCTGTTGGTCAGCTTGACCATCTTGAACCGGTGCAAAATCTGCATGGGGAAATCTTTCCCTCTTATGTGAAATTCTGAAATGACTGGATTTCGCCTGTGAAAATTTGCCAAACAAAAGTCAATAGCCAGGTTTCCATCTAAGAATTTTTTACGGAAAAATATTTAGCGCTTCAAAATGTTTACCGATATAGCTGATTGCATCTAAAATTATTTTATATTTGGTAAGAAAAAGACAAGTTACCTCTCAAACATACTTATCTTAATTTGATGTTCCTTTAGTAGCCTACGTTTACGTTATTTTTTACACTGCACTGCTTAGTTTAAATAGCCTGTAGTCCGTGCCGTTCAGCGTGACCACCATACCCCCGTGACATTACTATGGCAAGCACATTTTGTTTTACGTGGATATTGGAATGCGAAGTACACAATTTTAAATTATTTGTTTTGGCTTGTTAGTAGCTTCTTATATTTTTTTTATGCGTGTTTTGTTCTGAGTTCTGTTCTACCGTTAAATTTAAAGTATTTGTTGTGGAGTGAGGGGAACTAAAATAGCATGGTTTTCAATGTTTGGCTGACTGTATTTTATTATGACAATGAACAGGCTGCGTTGTCCAGTTAGTAATGCTTAACTACGCGAGTGAGGCGCCGGCATGATCACTTGGTTTTTTTTTCCTTTTAAAAGTGGAAACAACTTACACCGTCTACACCGGATGAGAGCGGTGTAGACACGGTGTTACTATACTCCTTCATTTGTGGTCATATGAGAGTAAGACATTATTCAAAACTATTCTAAATATTCCTTTATTTGTGTACATTCACAATAAAAACAAAACATTGTGCTTTTGTAAAATAAAGGAAACAAACAGGATGCCGCTTTCTCAAGAGCGCATCACAAAAATGAGCCGAAATTCTGCATTTAGGTTGCTAATTGTTGCACAGTTTTTTTTTCTTTTGTTTTGTTAATTTATTATTTAGAAAAATATATTTTGCATATAGGCCTATTTATTTCTTTTATATAGCCTATAGCTTTATTATGTTTTTCTGCATTCGCAGAAGCGCTGCAGGTGCGTGGCATGACCATGTGAATCCTCACATTCTGTTGTTTATGCTGCTTTTTGCGTGTATAAAATTAATCTCTGGAAAACAAATTTAGGTATTTTTATTGGGTCACAGCCACGTCTCAATTCAAATTTCATTTAATTGTAATTTAACATAATCTTGTCGGTTAATAATGGCTTAACGACCGTCGGTTGTTGGTTAGGAGAAATAAAATAACCGAAATGAACATTTCCTCTAAAAGTTAATCAGAAAAATAATGATAGGCTAATACAACTGCACCTATTTATGAATAATGCTTGATGATCAAGTATCTAAATAGTCTTTAACAAAGTACAAAAAAACAAGAACTCATGACACTTGTTAAAAACTTAACTTAATGCAGGCCTATACAATTTAATAATATGATATATAATAAAGTTTTATTTCAAATGGATGAAGAACAGGCTACTAGCCTGTATAATTTACGCAATAAGTGAAATTATGTATGGAAACAGCTCAAAGGCAATTTTTTTTTGCGATACACCAAAACTTATGCAACAATTCGTTTTTTTAGGGATGACGTCATCATGCACAGCATTTTATTGGTAAAAGGCCAGTTGGATGGAAACAGGCTGTAGACAGCAATTTTCGCAAAGTTTTTTTTTTCGCATATTCTCTAAATATTCCTTTATTTGTGTACATTCACAATAAAAACAAAACATTGTGCTTTTGTAAAATAAAGGAAACAAACAGGATGCTGCATTCTCAAGAGCGCATCACAAAAATGAGCCGAAATTCTGCATTTAGGCTGCTAATTGTTGCACAGTTTTTTCTTTCGTTTTGTTAATTTATTATTTAGAAAAATATATTTCGCATATATGCCTATTTATTTATTTTATATAGCCTATAGCTTTATTATGTTTTTCTGCATTTGCAGAAGCGCTACAGGTGCGTGACATGACCATATGAATCCTCACGTTCTGTTGTTTATGCTGCTTTTTGCGTGTATAAAATTAATCTCTGGAAAACAAATTTAGGTATTTTTATTGGGTCACAGCCACGTCTCAATTCAAATTTCATTTAATTGTAATTTAACATAATCTTGTCGGTTAATAATGGCTTAACGACCGTCGGTTGTTGGTTAGGAGAAATAAAATAACCGAAATGAACATTTCCTCTAAAAGTTAATCAGAAAAATAATGATAGGCTAATACAACTGCACCTATTTATGAATAATGCTTGATGATCAAGTATCTAAATAGTCTTTAACAAAGTACAAAAAAACAAGAACTTATGACACTTGTTAAAAACTTAACTTAATGCAGGCCTATACAATTTAATAATATGATATATAATAAAGTTTTATTTCAAATGGATGAAGAACAGGCTACTAGCCTGTATAATTTACGCAATAAGTGAAATTATGTATGGAAACAGCTCAAAGGCAATTTTTTTTTGCGATACACCAAAACTTATGCAACAATTCGTTTTTTTAGGGATGACGTCATCATGCACAGCATTTTATTGGTAAAAGGCCAGTTGGATGGAAACAGGCTGTAGACAGCAATTTTCGCTAAGTTTTTTTTTCCGCATATTCTCTTTATCGATAACAAAACAGCGCAAAAACTGGATGGAAACTTGGCTAATGTGACTACACCTTAAATGTATGGAAGTCTTTGGTCCAGCTTTTTAGCTAGCAAACAGTTGGCTGATTTAGGTTCATTAGCTAAAAGTAGAAATAAGAAAACTGTGTACTTATGTAACTTATATAGTCTGTAATTTTTGTAGTATGTCATGTAAAATATTTGAGAATCACTGCTCTAGATATATATTTGTGCCCTGGAAACAGATGATATGCACACAGTCTTGCACACAGTCACCCATTCCCAAACGCAAGGTCAACGGAGAGCCCATGGCTCTATGCACACAGGAAATTGCTGACTGCACAAGAGGAAGTATTTAACACTCTGCCACCCCCCATAAGGCCTGGGACACAATCAGGAACGGTGAAATTACTTTTCTGCTGATGCCTATCCGTTCTTTCTTGTTGATAAGTACTCTGAGATTTTCTTAATTATTTTCCCTTTCTCATTTTCGTTGCCAAATGCAGACACCCATGAAATAATTGCTGGATGAGTTTTTTTTTCTTCTTATTTTATCAGATCCTGTGCTGTAAGGACCAAAAAACAAGAATATTACAATTTCACAAAGCTATGCCAAAGGCTGTGCCTTTCAATATTTCAGTGAATATTTTGGTTATCTTTTGTCATTTTCACTTGGACACTTCAGGCAAAAATAATATGTTCTATTAGATTATTATTGAATTTATAAATATAAAATATATACACAGCACACTGCATACATTGCTGGGAAAATTGCTGTTTCTTTTTTCTTTGTTTCCCTTACATATGCTCTTAATAATGCCTCATTTCTTCCAGCTGTATTTATGACAGTTCATTATTGTTTTTGTTTGTTTCTTTCTTTTTTTGTTACAGTAGAACAAAAAGTGATTCAAATTATTTAATTTAACATGTTCAACAAAAAATATTGTGGTTTTATTTCTACACACAAATTCATTCATGTACATATTCATGCATTTATGGTGTTGAGGAAAAGAAACCCCAGGCCTAGGATCAATAGCAATCCTTCTTGGCATGAAGCCATGTGTAGTTGTGAGCGGTCGCTTGTATTGTTTTGGAGGTTGTGTTTCACGGCTGACTCCCCTTCCACACTTGTCCATTGCTTCTCTTTTCAGAGACAAAAGAAAGCTGGACCTCTCCACTCTCAATAGAGCAAATTGATCTTTTTGAGAAGGGAATACTGGGTGATTTCAAAACAAACCCTCCCCCTTTAGCACTTTCACCTCTTGCTAGATCACTGGGAGGATATTACGGCTGGTTTGCTGTGAGGTTTCAGCTTGACAAGTGTGTGTTTGTCGATAAGTATAAGTGCCAGTGTATTCAGCTTTGACTTTTGTCATAACCCTTCCCCTCCACTTTGTGTCCGCAGCAAGCTCTGCATCTCATTGACAACATAAAGCATTCCAGAAAGATTTTTACTGACCCACTTCTGTCTGTATGTATACTAGAGGTATGATGGTGAAGCAGTCACTTTCAGTTTTGTCTCTCAAGACTCATATTTGATAATCAAAATATTCCAGTGAATGCCTTAACATGGCTTGAATATAACTCTACACCGACTCATACACAGACTATACACATAGTATACACAGACTCATGAATATGCAAATTAGTCCTCACCTCCATTCCGTCACACAGGCTTAGACTACCTGCTACACTTTCACTTAGTCGCCTAAAGTAGCAAATGCAAGACAATGGCAAGTAGCAATATTGAATTAATTCAGCCATAAATATTTGAACCAGAAACTGATTCCAAAGAATAAGAGGAAGAGCAAATTACGACTACAAGTCGATGTATCAGAATGGTAATGTATTTTATGTATCACACACATAATGGTGATTGATATTATTAGTCTTTGGCCTGACTACACTCTCAAACAGTTAATAATAAATTGCTAATGTTACTTCAAACAATGTTCCTGTTCGCCATCTTAGATAGCTTCCTTCTAAAAATCGTCATCCTTCGGTAGAAATGCTTTGCTAATGATATGAAACGCCCCACCCTGCAAGTTGACGGGATTGGTTACAGGTTTGTGATGGTAGGAATAGGAAATGAGCTGTTTGAAAGCACGTTTTTGAGACTGTCTTTGGTACACTGCAGTTTTAAGGAGAAAATGCTCAGCAATGACTGATGAATTTGCACATAGTCTGTCTTTAAGTATATTAAAAATGTCAGATAGACATGTGAACAACATTAAAAACTTGATTTTCACCACAGGGGTCTTTAAGAAAATGACAAATTGGCTATTATTGGCTGTTATTTCAATTTAGTACAGTATATAATATAGTTCAATATTGGATAGTCTATGTAGTGATTATTTAAAAAATGTGCTTGTCAGCAGTTTTGAGTGGGTAAGATAAGTCCTTTAGAATTTGACTGCTCTCTCTCTATTCATATTCATTCATGCTCAGTTGTGTCTTCTCACGACTTGGACCTTTTCTGTTTCCATTCCATTCCATTTATTCCATTAAATTAGGCTATAGACTATTTCGGTCCCATTGATAGATTGAGCCAGATTGAAAGTCTGAGAATATTTTTCTCTTCTTTTGACATCCTTATATGAGTTCACTTTCTCTGTCGTTATTTGAGTAATGGCTCAGTCTCTTGTAGTAAAGGACAGCTCATGCTGACTTTGAATTACTGCATAAAAGAGGATTCTGGGAAGTTTTTGGTGTTCCCCCCCCCCCCCCCACACACACACACTGGGCTCTCTGATCTGGTGTCCCATCCAGAGAACACTCAGGCGCACATGTCGGTAGGTGTTGTGCCAATCCCAGTGTCCTCCTCTGTGCAGCATGTCTGACGAGATGACCGTGCCATGAGATGTAAAGGTCATTTGAACCGAGCACTCTTATTCAGCTCCTTCATCCCTCTGTGTCTCTGTCTGTCCTCTTTTCCTTCCCTCCAGCCTTCTTGGATATTTGTCATATAGCGTTCTGCAGATATAATTTGGTGTGATTGTGGAGGATTACAAAGGGCCAAAAGAGGATTTTGCTGCTCTGCGGTTTTATTGCTGTAATGAGCCGAGGACCTGAACTGTCTGTCTGAGTCCATCTGAGTGGCTCTGCAGACACAGGTGGCCTCAGAACTTCCAGAGTTTGCAGAGAAAGACCATGAGCCACTTAATAAGAGTAAAGCCCCATTCTTGCAGTAATAAAAGCTATGCACTACGAGTCCCCAGATTACTTTCCCAAAGCATTGTTGACAAAAGATTAGACCCATTTACTTTCTTCAAAGAATCCCCAAAGAATATTTTGTGCTTTGTCTTATTGTATGTAAGTGAGCCACTATATGGTCGGTCTGTCTATCTATCTATCTATCTATCTGTCTATCTGTCTGTCTGTCTATCTGTCTGTCGTTCTGTTTTCCATTCTATTTGTCTATCTACTGTTCTATATATCTATGAAGTTGGTAAAATAGTATGTTTCTAATTTTTCCCTATTATTATTATTATTATTGCATTAATAATGTTTATAATCAATGTATCGCATCATATGCTAAAATGGATGTATTTTTTTATTTTTTATTTTTTTTATTGAGCTCATCACAATGCATTTTAGTATTGCCTTCTCCACCAAGGATAGATGCAGTGCTTCTTTGAAATTTGGCCAAAACAATTAAGGAGGCAGCATTATTAAGACACCTAGCTTTTTGATCAGCTTTGTTTTGTATCAGGATTTCACCTATGAAACCTTAAAATGTTGACTGTACAGCCAGCATACTTGGTTTTAAAAACAACTTGAGATATAATAATAATTTTAAAATGTAGTAGCGTATTCCTTCAAATGTAAATCTTAACTAGCAGGTTTCTAAATAGTGTTATTTTAAATTGAACACAAATTAAACAGGAAATCTACAACAAGACATTCAGAGGTGTTGGCATGACAACGAAAATGCTTCTTGCTCAATGTAAGATCAGATAGAGTAATAATGAATTTTGTTAAAAGATGCATTTAAAGTATTGTAACAAGTACTTAAAGGGGTCATAGTATGCTACATGCCCTTTTACAAGTTGTTTGAACTGAAATGTGTGTTGGCAGTGTGTGTACACAACCACCCTATAATGATAAAAATCCACTCCGTGTTTTTTAAAAAATCTTGTTAAATGTTTTCCCCTTTCTCAAATCGAGCTGATCTCAGATGCCTGTCTGTGTGACGTCACACAGACAGGCCCCACGATAGGTAGTTTGACTGACAGTAGTGTGTAGACAAGAATGACTCCTAAGCGATTGAGGTGTTCTGTTGTTGGATGTAATAATGAACAGCAGTCGTCATTTACTCCCGACATCTGAGCTGCTGAACTCGCAGTGGTTTTTGTTTGTTTCTGAAGGGAATGGTCCCCCGATCTACCTAAATGCGTCTATGTTCGCGCGAATCATTCATAATCCTGCCTCATCTACAGAAGAAGTGAGTATAATGTTTTGTAATGAATCTTTGCAAAGTTTCACGATGAATGCGGCTAAAGTAAACAGTCTCTCTGAGAGCAGCTCAAAAGAGAGGGGCGGGGTCAGCATAGCTCATTAACATTTAAAGGGAAATGCTGCAAAAATGGCTTGATCTGAAAAGAGCTGTTTTTGACGGTAAAAAAGGTATTTTTACACTACCATTGAGACATTTTAACCAAACTATGTTACAGACTTTTCATTAAGACCCTAAAGAATCATATCAACTTTTGGAAAATGGGCATCATATGACCCCTTTAAGATTTTGTTTTAATAGTACATTTGAGATATTTCTGTAAAGGGACACAATGATAGAAATATTGCACATTATAAATTTTTTTACACATTTTTTTCTACCTGTGCACCTTTTCTCCAACCCTTTTTCTAGAGGATAGATATGTTATCTGTCATGAGTGTTGGGATTGATGTTTGAAATGCTTATTAAAAAGGTGACATTTAGAATAATCTCACAACTTTTGGCATAGTTTGCTTTATGGAGAATACCATGCTGAGGAGCCCATCCTGTGCCTGCATTTGAGTTCTCTGTAGCAGAGGTGGATGTAGGGCTGGGTGGTATATAGAGTTTATACGATATATCGATATATATTTTTTATAATCGATATGGTATGAGGCAATACCGCCTATATCAATATACTGTAGTTCCATACGAGCGCATCTGCAAAAATAGCAGAGGACACAGAGTGAGCTGCTGCGGGGAAAGTGCATAATCCAGTTTGTCCTAAACATGAGACATGCTTATATTAAGGGCTTTAAAATAACTTGTAAGATATAGTTTTTCATGTATAGTTTAAAGGGGTCATATGATGCTGCTAAAAAGAACATTATTTTGTGTATTTGGTGTAATGAAATGTGTTTATGCGGTTTAAAGTTAAAAAACACATTATTTTCCACATACTGTACATTATAGTTTCTCCTCTATGCCCCGCCTTTTTGAAACGCGTCGATTTTTACAAAACTAATCGGTCTGAAAAGCGCAAATATTTTCACATAGTGAGGTAGATATGTGGGGGCGTGTTAGAACGAGCCGTTTTAGGGGGGAGTGGCAGAGTCTTAACTTTGATAAAGAATATCTCTTTGGTTTTGAGACTTTAGTCTTTGCAACTTCAGGGATCTTATCTATGCACAATCAGCTTGAAACACTCCAAAGAGAAAGGAAAACTTGAAATCTCATCATATGACCCCTTTAAAGCAGCTCGCCCTGTCAGATGCTCTGACAGATACATGTGCTGCTGACAGAGACGCTACTTGTGCTGTTTAATGTGTTTGAGATGTGCTGTTTTCCTCAGTGCATAACTTCACAGGTATATTCTCCATCTTTAAGTGTTGGAAAGTCATAGAAATATTTCCATTTTGCTGTCAGGTGCGCATGAGCCTTATATGCGATTCTCCACGAAACTTCACAGACTTCAATGAATGAGTGCAACGAACAGACAGAGCGCAATAGAATAGGAGCACAATAATTCTACCTAAATATATTTTACTAAAATATTGTAGTTGGACTATACTGTAAATGTGCCTTGTGTAGAATTTTAAACAAGCCAATGGCGATTCAATTGCCAAGGTGTTCGTAGAGGGCTGCAAGTAAGTTTATTTTATGATAGCAGTAACTGTAAAGTGACTATTGTAATGGGGTTATCAAATAATAATGCAATTAATCTGTGCTTTTGTTTTTTTTGTTTTTCTTTTCATATTTAGTTTAGTGAATTTAACTTCTGCTTTAAAAAGCATTGTTTTTGTTTTTAGATGGTAATGTTACAATGTAATGTGATTTTAGCCCCTTTTTTGTACAAAATAGCCCATAGCCTATATGGTTACTATATTTGTTTGCATTGTCTTTAATATAAACATTGTTTCATTGGACAACATTGGGCAGAATTAAATAAATAAATATTTTTAAATCCAAATAGAAAAATGTAGAAAATACCGAGATATATACTGTATTAAATTTTTTTTGGGCCATATTGCCCAGCCGTATGTGGATGTCATATTTTTTTTTGTGCATTCCTTTGTTTGTGGGGTTTGCTTGGCGGAGGGGAGGAGATCAAAATGGATTAAGCCCTCTTCTCTCCCTCTGCCGTGCTTCTGCTTTCCATATTTGAGCTCCAATATGTAGAGCAATGAGGATTTAAATGGTTAGTTCACCCAAAAATGAAAATCCTGTCATTAATTACTCACCCTCATGTCGTTTCAAACC
This sequence comes from Sinocyclocheilus rhinocerous, assembly GCF_001515625.1. NCBI lineage: Eukaryota > Metazoa > Chordata > Actinopteri > Cypriniformes > Cyprinidae > Sinocyclocheilus > Sinocyclocheilus rhinocerous. Next base: position 258,830 of record NW_015625591.1, on the reverse strand, counting down.
CGTAAGACCTTTGTTCATCTTCGGAACACAAATTAAGATATTTTGGATGGAATCTGAGAGCTGTCTAACCCTGCATAGACAGCAACGCAACTGAAATGTGTCCAGCTGATATTCTCCAAAATGGCACCAGGGTGATGCGGAGGAGACGAATTGTTGAATAAAGTCATTATTTTTTTTTCTTTTGCTCACAAAATGTATTCTCGTTGCTTCGTATAATTGCAGATGAACCACTGATGTCACACGGATTATTTTACAGCTCTCCTTGCTACGTTTCTGGACTTGGGAACATTTCAGTTGCGTTGCTGTCTATGAGGGTGAGTAATTAATGACAGAATTTTCATTTTTGGGTGAACTAACCCTTTAACCCCTACCATCTCACCTCCTCCTCTTTGCTCTTGATGTAATCCAAAGATAATTTTTTGTGCTTTCCTGAGAGGGCTGCATGCGCAGACACAGTCTGTCCACCTCAGTCTTCCACGTACTCGTGCTCACCTCATTATTTGTGTGTGTTATGAGTTTAGTCATGCAGCATGCATGAGGCTTGTCTTTAGGACCCAGGAGCTTTCATATGTATGCAGTGTTTGTTGTCATTAGACTCGTGCTTCCCCAAACAGGTTTGCATTGGCATTCCGCTGCAATTCAATCGGTGTGTTTTGCTTGCGCAGGGGAAACAGTGCCTTGGCCTCTATAGCCAGTACACACAAGGGGTATCCTCTGTCATGTGAGCTGAACACTTCTATGTGTTTTAACAAAACAGAAGCTCAGCACAGCTGCAGAATGACCTTATGTAATAATATGTCTTTGAAATTTGTGGTCTTTAAAAATGAATATTCTGTATTATTGAAACCTTCATGTTGTTTCAAACCCATATGACTGACTTTCTTCTGTTGAACACATAAAAGGGGTTTTTGAAGAATATCCATTTCCATGTAATATGATTAATATAATATGAAAAAAAAATAATTAAAAGTGATTGATATGACTTGTACACTATATTTGAAGTCTTCTGCAGGTACGCAATGACAGACCAAATTTAATGAGTTATTCACTGAAACATTTTGTATAGTAATGATGTTCTTTTGAGTCTTCTCAATGAATCAGATTATCCAGTTCACAAATCTAGTCTAAATGATTTGTTTAAGAATTGGACTGATCCGGTTCTCAACTCTCTGACTTTAGTTTTGATCTTTTTCTCACACAAATTAAACATATTAGTTCAGAAGACTTCAAATATACAACACAAATAATATGCTTTTATTTATTTGTTTTTATAGCACTGGGGAGACTGAGATGCCATTCTTTTCAATTCTGAGGGAAAGAGTGACCAGGACATTCACCTAAAAATTCACCTTTCATGTTCCCATAAATCATACAGATTTGGCACAACATTGAGCAAAGGATAACAGTGTTTTATTTTTTGGGGTGAACTATCACTGGAATAAGTCATGCCTTTGGCTGCTGTAGATTGTGTAAATTTTTATATATATTTTTTCCCCAAACCAGTTAAGTGCAAACGCTGTCCGAAAGCCCATTGTAAAGATTTTATTGGCCATATTTGTCGCGTGTATGCTTTTAAGTCCTAGTCAGAGAAGAGTTTGGTGTAATTGATTGTGGTTGTACTTATCACTAGCCCTACTAGCACTAGTGTTTCAGCACTAAAGCGTTGTAAAAACTGAACATTCTCCTCAGTTGAGCAGTGTGGTGGTGTATCAGCTGCGTTGCACAGAAAACAAGTGAGAGGTTGTCTGAGTAGGCCGTACAGACAGGAAGACACGCAATCCCAGACCTCCTCCTCCTCTTCCTCCTGATGCAGTCTGGTTCGCTCTGTACCTCTGCGGCTGCACATCGTTAAGCATCACTCATGAATCGATTCCCTACTCTGAGTGGGAGGAATTCAAGCATAGTTTACATCTGAGGCACTGTGATGTCTCAGAGGCATTTATGCAAATGTTCAAACGCGAACATCCTATTGGACTGCAGTCTATGATTTGAACATTGCTCACGGTTACTTCATGCAAAGGTCCTGACTGAGAACTGACGCGCAGCGTGTCGTAAAAACATCACTGACTCAGAAATGGGCAGTTATCCTGTTTACTGTCCTACTGGCGCCGTGCGAATATTCTTCACAGGGTGAACAAATGTCAAGTCGACACACAACGTGCCACTTTTTCACCTGAGCGACTAACGTGCTTGTGAAATCGCAAGTGCATCACGTACCAGCCGTAAGCGTGGAGGTGGATGGGGAAAGCAGCTGAAGTAATCAATGATGGAGAAGCAGGGAGACGAATGAGAGAGGTTAGCAGTGGAATGCGAGACATGGGATGAATAATTTGTGTGCATGTGTGTGCGAGCTGGGAGGGGGTTGCCTGTGCTGATTATACCTCTGTGATGCTGATAGGCCGTCTGACGAGAGGGGTCCGCCTGCCTTCATTATCTCCCACAGCAGGGAGAACTGTGATTGGAGCAGAGAGCCATGCTGACACGGAGAGAAGGGCTGCTGTGCGATAGACGCTCTCTGAAATCTCCAGCCTCTGACTTTACACTGACCTTAACCACCTCAGTAACTAAGACACTGTAGCTCTGCTCACAAACCTTGTGGGCTGCCTACTTAGACAGCAGTTTAAAGCATTACAGGTGATCTCCAGGTGTGGAGGCTTTTCCAAATAGTGCACAAGGTAATCGCGCTTCTACCTTTTGTTGGCCAAATACATGGGCAGTACATAACGTTAAAATTTTGTGCTTGGTAAGATTTTGTTAAAATGTTTTTGAAAGAAGCCTCTTAAGCTCATTAAGCCTGCATTTATTTGATCAAATATAGTCAAAACAGTTATTGTGAAATGTTGTTATAATTTAAAATAACTGTTTTCAATTTGAATAAAATTAAGTGTAATTTATTCCTGTGAAGCTGAATTTTCAGCAGGCATTATTTCAGTGTTCAGTGTCATCTATCATTCTAATATGTTGATTCGCTGCTCAAGAAACATTTCTTAATATCAATGTTGAAAATATTTTTGTGGAAACATATTTTTTTCAGGAAGAATTGAAAGTTCAAAAGAACAGTATTTATTGGAAATATATACATTTTTCTAACAATGTAAATGTCTTTACTCTGACTTTTAAATAATTTAATGCATCCTTGCTAAATAAAAGTATTAATTAATTGCTGAGTGTATATATACATTGCTGCGAGTTTGTTGTCAGATTGTGGACGAGTTAAGAGAAATGTTGTTCATAAATAAATCTGAAAATTTTCTAAACGTTTTGATAGTAAAGAGTTTAAACTATTGAAAAATAGCCGGTTGTTGACATTGAGTAATAGTGTTGGACGGTATGCTCCATAGTCATATCGTCCTATCGCCAGCCTGTGAGATCGCCGATACACGATATTATCATGCTAATTTATTTAATTATTTACTTTCTTAGCCGGAGAGTGCATCAACTCCAGGGTAAGGCTAAAAGCAGCCTAATGTTAGTTTGATCTATTAACTACACATCTTTTTAGTCAAGTTACATATGAATGTCATGTCATAAAATATTTTTAATAGGCTATGACAGAATTTGTATTTAACACGATAACAATTAAACAGAAACATTGTAAGTTACTAATTATAATGCTTACGTTTCCTCAGTTATTCAAACAACGGCTGTAGAAAATGAGCAAAGAGTATTTACGTTATCAAAGAACATCATCGCTGACTCAGTCTAGTGTGTTTATGCACACTCCCGTTATAATCCATGAAGCTGTCTACACTGTATGATGAATAAATCTCCTAAACTTACATCGCACGTACATCTGCACTTTGTTGTTTATGATGAGAGAATTAGCGAGAGAGCAGAAATCAGTCAGTGAGCGTGAGCACTGAACAACAAATCTCTGGAGTTTCAGCGATGACTCATCTGAACGCCTCTCATTGGCCGCTGCATTCATAAACTCAACAGAATCGTGTGTGATTGGTTATAATGTGCAACACTGTAAAAACGCAGAAAAAGAAATATGATGGAACAAATAAGCCCTAATATTAATTACATAGTATTACTAGTCTGATAATAATAATGACAATAATAATAATCATCATCTTGCTATTGTCAATGTCATCAGCCACAGATCGTGTATTGACCATCGTCGATACACGATACTATTGTCTATCGGCACAACCCTATTGAGTAGCTAATATATAATATAATACACAATGTTTATCATAGTCCAAATTTGTTATATATAATATTCATGAGGAGCAGTATTTTGGTCCAATGAGTTTTTGTTGTGGGCATGGCTAACCTGAAGACAGCTGAAATACAAGAAATACAACCAGAAATAACCAGAAATACAAACCAAAATGCAGTGTTGCTCATCACTTGTCATGGTCACATCTGGTTGGGAAAAAGTGATTAATGTGAAAGAGGAAAAATTGTCATTGGGTCTCCTATGCTCAACATGAGAATATAGACAGTAGACATGTTCTTTCTATGCACCACTAGTGTTATCATTCCATGTTTATTTACATGTTATAAATATCTTAAGCTTTATACTAATTTAACCCACAGAAGTTTGGTAAATCTTGATGGTGCTTTGTTTAGACTCAGTTTGAGTTTTGACAAATGTAAATTTTCTGGTTTCATGCAACTGACATTCATTAGAATTCCAAATCACAAACACAGCTGGATTTTTCATTTGAACAAGTGCTCTCTGATTGTTTTTAGCATAATTTCATAATTTAAATCTAAATTCACTAGCTGTCTAAATGCATAAGAAGGCTGACACCCAAATGTATGAAGCGTCGTTCAACAAGGAAGTCGCTGTGTTGCATCCAGTATTTAAACGTTTAAAGTAATGTCCATGTAAAAAGTCTCTTGATGTGTTGTTGATTATCATCAGCACACATTTGTGACGGTGAAGAAGCGAAGGCCAGAGGAGAGGAGCGAGAGAGAGAAGTGATGGCTCTTCATGTTGGAGTGAGCCATGTCGCCTGGAATGCAAAATGTTCCACCTGGATGCCTCTTTCCACGGCTACACCATTTATCTGCCTGCGAGGTCTCTGTGTTTGGAGAACGGGCTTCGGTGAGGGGTGGAAATGCTACCGTGAACGGACAGAAACACTTCCCCTTGCATGTATTCATAATTTCCGCCTATTAAGTCACTTTTGCCAGCTGTGTTGCTGTCGTGCTTCTGCTTCTTGGTTGATTTCTGGGAAGTTTTGTGGCATGTAGCTGCATTTTGAGGTCAGTAGAAGAATTTGTGTGTGTATGTGTGTGCTGTTGTG
>NW_015625591.1:243188-251216 GCF_001515625.1 Sinocyclocheilus rhinocerous | reverse complement strand
AGAAACATTGTAAGTTACTAATTATAATGCTTACGTTTCCTCAGTTATTCAAACAACGGCTGCAGAAAATGAGCAAAGAGTATTTACGTTATCAAAGAACATCATCGCTGACTCAGTCTAGTGTGTTTATGCACACTCCCGTTATAATCCATGAAGCTGTCTACACTGTATGATGAATAAATCTCCTAAACTTACATCGCACGTACATCTGCACTTTGTTGTTTATGATGAGAGAATTAGCGAGAGAGCAGAAATCAGTCAGTGAGCGTGAGCACTGAACAACAAATCTCTGGAGTTTCAGCGATGACTCATCTGAACGCCTCTCATTGGCCGCTGCATTCATAAACTCAACAGAATCGTGTGTGATTGGTTATAATGTGCAACACTGTAAAAACGCAGAAAAAGAAATATGATGGAACAAATAAGCCCTAATATTAATTACATAGTATTACTAGTCTGATAATAATAATGACAATAATAATAATCATCATCTTGCTATTGTCAATGTCATCAGCCACAGATCGTGTATTGACCATCGTCGATACACGATACTATTGTCTATCGGCACAACCCTATTGAGTAGCTAATATATAATATAATACACAATGTTTATCATAGTCCAAATTTGTTATATATAATATTCATGAGGAGCAGTATTTTGGTCCAATGAGTTTTTGTTGTGGGCATGGCTAACCTGAAGACAGCTGAAATACAAGAAATACAACCAGAAATAACCAGAAATACAAACCAAAATGCAGTGTTGCTCATCACTTGTCATGGTCACATCTGGTTGGGAAAAAGTGATTAATGTGAAAGAGGAAAAATTGTCATTGGGTCTCCTATGCTCAACATGAGAATATAGACAGTAGACATGTTCTTTCTATGCACCACTAGTGTTATCATTCCATGTTTATTTACATGTTATAAATATCTTAAGCTTTATACTAATTTAACCCACAGAAGTTTGGTAAATCTTGATGGTGCTTTGTTTAGACTCAGTTTGAGTTTTGACAAATGTAAATTTTCTGGTTTCATGCAACTGACATTCATTAGAATTCCAAATCACAAACACAGCTGGATTTTTCATTTGAACAAGTGCTCTCTGATTGTTTTTAACATAATTTCATAATTTAAATCTAAATTCACTAGCTGTCTAAATGCATAAGAAGGCTGACACCCAAATGTATGAAGCGTCGTTCAACAAGGAAGTCGCTGTGTTGCATCCAGTATTTAAACGTTTAAAGTAATGTCCATGTAAAAAGTCTCTTGATGTGTTGTTGATTATCATCAGCACACATTTGTGACGGTGAAGAAGCGAAGGCCAGAGGAGAGGAGCGAGAGAGAGAAGTGATGGCTCTTCATGTTGGAGTGAGCCATGTCGCCTGGAATGCAAAATGTTCCACCTGGATGCCTCTTTCCACGGCTACACCATTTATCTGCCTGCGAGGTCTCTGTGTTTGGAGAACGGGCTTCGGTGAGGGGTGGAAATGCTACCGTGAACGGACAGAAACACTTCCCCTTGCATGTATTCATAATTTCCGCCTATTAAGTCACTTTTGCCAGCTGTGTTGCTGTCGTGCTTCTGCTTCTTGGTTGATTTCTGGGAAGTTTTGTGGCATGTAGCTGCATTTTGAGGTCAGTAGAAGAATTTGTGTGTGTATGTGTGTGCTGTTGTGTAATCACATGTTAAATGTGGGTTGAAGAAATACTAGATTTGCATTTACTGAAGGAAATACCAGTGCGTGCAAGGGAACAAAAGAACACAGTTTTAAGTCACTTAGCTTTTAGGCCTTGGATCTGTGTAAATGGAATGGCAGTCAGCTGCATGCAAGAATCAACACATGGTCACTGTGCAAAGGTGCTATAAATGGTTAAATACATGCAAGGAAAATTAGAACATTCACAGTTCAGTATGCAAATGATTGTAAGAATAAGGTCAGTTGAAGGACTTTTTTTTCTGTATGCTGTATGATCAGATGTTAAATGTGGAATAGCATTAGTTTTTCAGCTTTGGTTCTGCTTAAAAGAAATGCTGCATTAGTGCTGATTTGCGATTGTCGTGACATTTGTAATCAGTCAGAATTCAGTATGCAAATATTATGTTTACATCATTACATTTTGAATGCTGAACGTTCTATTAATGGGAGATTTTCAGATTTTAACCATACCAAAAGTATCAAGTTTCCAAAAAAAAAAAAAAAAAATTACTACAGCTACACTCTAAAAAAAAATGGTGCTATACAGCACTAAAAGCGGTTCTTTGGCTCGTAATCATAGGGGAACCATTTTTAGTGCTATTTAGCACCTATTTTTACGGTAGTGGTGCTATATAGCACCTTAACCACTCCAAAGAACCGCTGAAGAACATTTTTATTTTAGAGTGTACAGCACACCTTCAAATTCTATAAATACATGTAAAGTATTATATTGCTGCCTTGCAAACACTAATAGAATACAGACTACAACTGTTGACTTTTAAACTCAGTTTACACCTGTTATTAACATTTTGGTCAGTCTGTCTGAAGCAGCACCAGTTTTATTTGAGTACTACATTTAGCATTTATTAATATTTTAAATTAGCTTTTACTTTTACATTTTCAGGCTTCATTTTAATGTAAATCTATGTGTAATCTTATGTGATTTTGTAATTTTTTTTAAAAATTCGTTTTAGGTTTTAAAAAATATTTATATTTAGCTTTAATTTATTTTATTTCAGTTAGTTGCTTAGGAAACATTTCTAATTTTCATATACATTTTTTTTAAGTTGAACTTTTTCATCTAATAATTATACTAATATTAATATTAATGTCATATATAATAATGTATGACATTAATATATAATTTTTTATTTCAGCTTTATTTCAATTAACTTATTTTTGATAGGTTAAGTTTCAGTTGATAACACTGGACAGCACTAAATACAGGTGTATACGGGGCTTAAAAACTTTTTTCACTTCAGCCCCATTCAAGTTGGATAATTATTTAAATTTGGTCATGGTAGCAGTGCCAACGAAAGACAAAATATAAAATATGCATATCAGACTGCAGAAGATAACAATAGGCCTAGAAGGAAACCAAGATGAGCTGGAGGAGAAATGAACGGCTCTTTTTAGCAAATGTGATTTCAGAATTGTGCTGCTGTCCATGGTCCTGATTCTGAATGGAATCCGACTGCGTCCCCTGCATGTGCGCTCTCAGTGCACATATATCTTCATAAATCTCCATTTGTTTAAATAAATAAATAAACTATAGTATTAAGCCTCAAATGTCAAATATACATCGGATTGGTTCTTCTTTAAATTATAAAAAAAGTAAAATATGAATGGTATTATAATGTTATACTAAAACTAAAACAATGGAAAAACCCTTAAGATAACATGTAGAAAGAAAAAAACATATCTTAAGCGTGCAGAATAACATAAGTGGACTTTGAACGATTAATTGCCGCTTTGAACGATTACGTAATTGTGGCATCCATAATTGTAATTGCGATTAGAAATTCGATTAATTGTGCAGCCCTAGTTGTAATACAGTTTGCCAGCTAAAATTGTTTTCCATTTTAACTCTCTGTTGGTTGACGAAATTGATTTGCTTTATTCCCTTTCCCATGGAGGGATGTGATGTATTCTTAGCATGGTAATACTGACTGTAAAGTAGCTTAACACATGCTTTCTCGCCAGTGTTTTTTCCTCTCTAATCATGTGACTAATGTATGTGTTCAGCTGTGGTCAGATGTTGTGCATCATCCTAATAGGGGATGAGGTGTAAAAACCCCACAGGAGACACGCCAGAGAGGTCTTCACTTAAAAGCTAATCAAACTGTTATTATCACACCTCCTGAGAAGTGCCATGCGAGAGAGCCAGTGAGTGTGCGATTCATAAATCTTGTCTCCGATACTGGCTTTCAAATTTCAGTTTACAAACCTGATATTTGCAGCCAACTCCTATTGTGTTAAACTCTACTGGATTACATGGCGACACTACGTGGAGTTGTAAAATGTTGTCAAAGGACAATATCTGCACACACATAAGTGCGGAGGACCTCGCAATCACATTTGCCCTGAAGCTGTAATTTGTCTTGTGCCGTCAGTCTCCCGGGAGATGGTGGAGTTTATGTAGATTATTGCCTAAAAGTGGGTTAAGATGAATGCCACCAACATGGACCGATACAAACACCCTTACCGTCCTCTGATACCGACGACAAGAGGATTTGCCGCTGATAAATCAGGCCACGGATATTTGTATGTGTGAATACCGCTCATATTTTGAAGGTCGGGCAAGAGAAATAATGAAATATGTGTGAAGATTAGAAAGTTTGATAGTAAAATGTGACATCAACCACTTTTTTTTGACAAGAGAAGCTTTTGTCATGAAAGTCATGAAACGCCCTTCACAGAAATCCACTACTGATGGTGTACATTTTGGACAGTGTTTGAAGTCAGATGGGGGAGATGATAGTGGGGGGGCTGGTTAGAATCTCCTTGACGGCGAGGAACCATTTGGCAATTTAAACCCCCATACAAACGTAAAGTCTCTGACCAGAACTGTAATTTATATGCAAATGTCAAAAGGCTAAAAAGGTCTCTTAAGCCATAAAACCCCAAAGATCATGCATGATTCTACGCAGACGCTACAACATCCACAAACACACTTCCTGTTATCAGATTTGTTTTTTTCCCCTAAGAATTTGACAGTGCAAGGAAATATAAGGGAAGGCTGTACAGAAATAACAGGTGTTCGGAGGAGGAACATTCTGCATGTGATGATAAGATGTAACAAATAACGTTTGCAGTTGAGAGAAACGTGTCTCTGACCTTTTACTAACTTGTCAACTCTCGTCCATCCTCACTGTCTCCCATCACAACACTGCACATCAGAGTTTAACTCTGGCATAAATACATAAACACACACACAAACAGATGTGCTCTCCTTACTGTGCTAATGGAGAGATATCAAAACAGAAAACAATGCAGAGAACCTTCTTCAGATTTCACTTCTATACTGGATGAGTGGGTGCGTCACATTGCAATCTGACAAGCAGTTCACTCCTATTACAATTGCCTGAGCGGTTTAAACTGTTGCACCTGTTTGTGTGGTAGAACGTCAGTTGCAGTTTGTATTTTTAATTTACTAATTTTAATTTTAAAAATTGTAATTTTCTAATTTCAATTTCTTGATCAAATCTACAAAATAAATAATTAAATAAATAAATAATAATAATAATAAAACACACACACACACACACACACACATTCTAGGTTTGCTGTATTGTTTGTAGGGCTGCACAATTTGGCCAAAATTTTGTGATAAAAAAAAATCTGATCAATATGGCTATAAAAAGCTATTATTATTATTATTATTACTACTACTACTGCTACTACTACTACTGCTACGAATTTATTATTATAAATATTACTAATAAAAAAAAAAACACAAATTGTATTACTAATACTAATATTCTTAAAAAAAAAACTTCTTGTCTACTTCAATGTTGTGATCTTTTAAAAATGTTATTTTCAGTTTTTTACATTTTTAATTTATTTAGGCAAAAATCATTATTGGTCCTAACATGAAAATAATGATCTGCTTATCAATATCGGTTCTCTACTTATGGATATGATGAATTGATTGCAAATAATTTAATTTATTATGTATTTCAATAGCCTGACTTTGGCTGTTACATCAAAGCCTGCATGTGTGTTTTCCGGTCTCTGACCCAGTAATTTAAATAATTGTTTGTTTCTAACTATGTAACATCAAATCTTTTTTCTTTTAAAATAGCCCCTACAAAGTGTGCTTAATATCAGTGTATTTTTCTGTGGAAAAAAAGTATTCTCCTATTTCTCTGTCTGGACTCACTTACAGCTGATGGTTAATTGGTTAATTGTTGGTGACCATTCTGAGGTGATGTGGAGCCTCCGCACTGTCAGTGTTAGACCACTGCTATTCTGCAGCAATGTTGGTTCCTTCCAGTGTTGAGACGGTGTATGTTATGTTTGCTTTTTGTAGGTTGATGTTGAATGTTGATTGGTTACATGGAATGTTTGAGATGAGCTAGTGTATTTGAATGTAACCCATTCTCATTCTAATATCCCAGTGAATCCAGCATCAGGGAGGAGTCATGCTTGTGAATGGTATTTTTGTTAAAGGAGACTGATCGTAGGGGGATTATACCGAGCTGCTTTACTCCAGAATTTGTCTATTTAAAAAAAACAAAGCAAAAAAATTCTAAATCATCAGTTGAGCCCAATTAGATATGAATATTAAGAGATAAGATCAGATGTTTTATCACACTATTGTTATTTTTTATACTTTTTATACTTATACAGAAGTCCATGTGACAGAAAAGAGACTGAATGGGGTTCAGAGTTTTCCTCTTGAAGTCTGGACCATTTTATATTTAGCTTAAAACAAACATGATCAAAACACCATCATCGTAAGTATAAAACAAAGTTAACTAGTAATTTCAAAGTTTATGTTGTCTTTCCATGCCATCTACAAATAATTTTCCCAATTTTAGCAATTATATGTTTATTTTAAAATGCTCTTAACATACTGATTAATAATGCTAAATGTAGATTAAAAAAAAAATCCTGTTACAAACCTGGTTTGAACGGTCAGAGTCATAAACGCATGGATGATTGCTAGAAATCACTATACTTGAATGAAGCCCATTTGGCTCTAGATTAAAAAAAAACAATTAGAGGATATAACTCAGAAAGACCATTACAATAAACAACACTGAGCACTTGTGGTGTGAACTGCTCCATTGTTTTGAAGTGCTACTCACTTTGTTTAGAAATGGTAAAATGGTGCTGCCGTTGCCATTATGTCTCGCAGTCCGGTTGGTCCGAGGTCCAGACCCGGACCGCGGTCCGCCATTTGAATATGCCTGCTGCAGAAGGATAAAAATAGCTTGAAAAGTGAATTTGGAGTCAGGCTTTGTTGGACTCAAGCAGGGTCTGTAGTACAGTAGTGTGTGTGAGTGAGAGTGTTACTGTAATGGTCCGTGGGTCATTCATTCCATTTAGCCTCCACTCTCTTCTCACACGCTACAGCACAATAACATTATTATTGATCATTCTGCTGATGGGTGAGAAGATGGCTCCCCTCACATACCCACATCATACTTGTATTTGTGGTTTACGGGGACTCTCCATAGGCGTAATGGTTTTTATACTGTACAAACTGTATTTTCTATTGCCCTACACCAACCCTACCCCTCACAGGAAACTGCTGGCAATTTTTGAATTTCATAAAACACCGTTTTGTATGTTTTTTAAGCCTTTTGTTTTATGGGGACACAGGAAGTGTCCTCATAAACCATGTTTACGTTGTAGTACCCATGTCATTATACACATTTGTGTCCTCATAAACCATATATACCTGTACACACACACACAACTCTTCTCAATCTCTTACATCACTCTGTCTACATCCCTTAAGCATTTTGTGTCACACAGTTTTATCTCTCCTCTCACTTGCATCCCCTGGCTGGAGACAAAGGGCTGCTTATATCACCAGACTGATGTTCAGACATCATCTGTGCTCGGAGCGCTCACAGTAATTAACAGGGCTCGCAAAATCGTTAGCCCAATGTCCCGGGGCTATTGTGTTTTCCAGTCGGGCTACCAAAATGTTTCACCCCTCTGCCCGACGGGCTATTTTAAATACAGATCTCCCGCGGGTCCTTAAAGGTGCTGTATGTAGGATTGACACCGAGTGGTTGAACAAAATTAGGTATTGCAGTACAAATTCAAAAGGTAGGTATTGCAGTACAAATTCAAAATACTGGAGAGGGTTTTTTTTCACTCGGCCCCTCCTCCTCAGACTTGACGCAAACACAGGTTGCTAGATTGACGACACCAACAGGAACGAGCACACTTGACGATGAATTAAATGAAATACGCCGTGTTTTCCGCCAACTGTCAACCCGGGGTGCCGAAATACAATTGGGTAAACTGGCAGTGGGCGGGTTTCACAAACCAAAACAGAGACCGACATTCCGGCCCGGAACGCACATTTTCA
>NW_015625591.1:206408-242561 GCF_001515625.1 Sinocyclocheilus rhinocerous | reverse complement strand
TTGGCATTTTAATTTAATTTGACCTATAATTCCTGATAGAGCAGCGTTTATGAGCACGGAGCTGCTTTGTGTTACAGCCGTTACCGGGGAAACCGCATTATTTTAGCGCTCCTACAGCGCCACCTTGTGGCAGAGAATGAATTTGCATTTCCAATAAGCCTTTCTTGCTGTTTATGGTCCGATCAATGCAAATATCAACTCATGTTTTTATGCAGCAAACACATAGAGTTGTAAATGAGAAAGAAGTTAATGTGCCTTCTAAAAATCTAAACAATTAAGACAGTAATATTTATACTTTTTAAATTGACATAATTTATATGCTTGATTTATCCATTTTCATAAAAATGGTCTAAAGGCTGAAATGCTGTTGTATAAGATTTTTGTTTTTGTGAAAACCTGTATCTGAACTGTAAATCATGTAATTTTATCGCTGAATACTGTATGCTATCATAGGCATTGTTCAACCCCACTCATACTGTGTTAATTTTACTTGTGCAGCTCTTAAAATGGGTCATAAATTGCCTTAAATTTATTTCTACAAATTCTGCAGATACCCGGTAAATAGTGAAATAAAATTCCGTCCTTCATATTTGTTGATATTTATGTATTGAAAATATTTTTGATTGACATTTAAACTCCTATCTGATTTTCTATATTTAAAAAAAAGTTTTTTTTAATTTTTTTATTTGGGTTAGTTAAATTAATTTTCGGGGCTACCAAAATCTGAAGAGTACCTGCCCGAAGGGCTACCAAGGTTTTTGAAATTTTGCGAGCCCTGAATTAGTTTGATATTTATGTATTGAAAATATTTTTGATTGACATTTAAACTCCTATCTGATTTTCTATATTTAAAAAAAAAGGTTTTTTTACATTTTTTTATTTGGGTTAGATAAATTAATTTTCGGGGCTACCAAAATCTGAAGAGTACCTGCCCGAAGGGCTACCAAGGTTTTTGAAATTTTGCGAGCCCTGAATTAGTAAGGTGGTAGTGTTATATAAGGGGTCCAGTGAAGGAGCACAGGGCTGAGTGTCACACACACACACACACACACACACACACACTTGTATATCTCCATCATGGCGACTATCCATTGACTTTCATTGTTTTATCCAGAGCTTGTGATATTTTGGATTCCCTAAACTTAATGGTATAGTCCACCCAAAAATGTCAATTCTGTCATTAACTACTCACCCTCATGTTGTTCCAAACCTGTATGCATTTCTTGCTTCTGCTGAACACAAAAGTAGATATTCTGAAGAATGTTGGTATGTCTGTTCCCATGAACTTCCATAGTATTTTTGATCTATGCGATGGAAGTCAATGAAAACCAAAACTAGTTAGTTAACAACATTCTTCAAAATGTCTTCTGTATTTCTCAGAAGAGGGAGAAATCACATGAGAGTGAGTATATGATGACAAAATTTAATTTTTTTTGCGTGGACTATTATGCACCAAGAGCTTGTAACCCTCCAAAGAGAAAGGAAAAATTGAAATCGCATCATATGACCCCTTTAAAACCCCATCTTTGCACAAACCTATTTGAATTTGTACATTTTCTTCAAGACATTATTTAGTATATTTTTTAAGGTCACAATGGAGTGAAAATAGTGACAAATTTACTTGGAATGAATCGTATTAGCGTAAAATGTAGAGAGGGGATCAAAAACATGCATTTAGAAAATAGACAGGGTGAATTTCCATTTACTGCCAGCTTGAAGCTGTTTTCCTTCTAGGGATCCACAGTGTTGGTGATTTCAGGTGTGTGTGTGTGTTTTGGACGGGTGTGATGGACTGCTGGAGGTGCATTGTGACAGGCACTCACTCTGGCCAGCTTCCAGAATGTTTTGACAGACTGACTGCAGGCTAGACCTCTGCTTAAGACACGTCCTCAGAGGATGGAGGGAGGTGGGAAGAAATATGAGAAAAATGAGAGAAGGTATGGGAAGATGGAGGCAGTTTTTTTGTGCATTCTTGATGTGTTCATTTGAAAAGTTTACCTTGTCTTTTTCCTTTTTCCTTTTTTCTATTTTTCTTTTTGTTGACAGCATGTGTCTGGCCATGAGGTCCTCACACATATTCTCTTCACTTGGATGCGTGCCCATCTGCTGTGCTGCATGTGGGTGTCTGTGGTGTGTGGATGAGGTGCAGGGCACTGTCAGGTGGCACCAGGTGTTGCTTGGCCTTGCTTCACTGCACGCAGGGCTGCAAATGCGTGACACAACTACTCCCACATAACTGACACACACCACAAGCCCATCCCTGAGTGCATATTTAAATGTCATATGTTTTTTATTAACTAAAATATTTTGAGAAAATAAACACTTGTTCTGGTAAAAATATGTTAAGGCCATAATCACAAAATCATGAAGAAATAAATGTTTCATCAGCACCAAATAAGCATATTAAAATGATTTCTGAAGGATCATGTGAAACTGGAGTAATGACTTCTGAATAGTAAGCTTTGCAATCACAGGAATAAATTATATTTTGAAATATATTAGAATAAGAAACAGTTAATTTAAATATAATTTAAATTTACTTTAATTTAAATATTTTACAATATGAGTGTTTTTATTGTCATTTTGTTATTAATATATTTTATACTAATAAATGCAGCCTTGGTGAGTATAAGAGACTTTCAAAAACATTAAAAAAATCGTAGTGAAAACTTTTGAATGGTAGTGTATTCTTAAATTTTATAATGACTGACTAACTGTACACTATTCAGTGGCTACTTATTAAATAAATATGCATGGACATGAAATATTGATCTGAGTTCATATTATTTTATAATTTTACTTGTACATTATATAAGAAAAAAATTGTCCACTAAAAAGAATAGACGGCCTAACTGGTTTCAGATGATCAGACTGATATAAAATTTGAAAAAAAAAAAAAAGTGTACATCAGAAAGGTCAGATATTGATCTTGTTCTGCAACTTGCCAGCAAAGCTAACACACACAAGATGCGCACACACATTTTTGTGTCTCATAGGCTCTTAGCTTGGTCAGTTTACAGTAAGCACAGGATGTATGCTGTGTGGTGAACAGTCTCAGATCATTTGAGAGAGAGAGAGACTTTGGTATGAGTTTTCAGAGCTCATGCACAGACACCACATATTTTTTGTGAAGTTCATGGCGGACAATTCGGTACTCAGTTAGTGTAAGCCCTGAATGCATTTCCCCTTTAAAAGTGAGTTTATTAGCTCTCATTCAGGGAATGATGGATGTTATTGGAGATAGAGTTATATCAGGCTTTTGAGTGCATGTGTTCGTATGTCTTCTCCTCTATATTTCTGCCCTGGGGCTACTCTCTCCGTCTCATTGTGAGTGGAGTCTATTTTAAGAATCGCTTCTCTTATTGGACAACCGCTTTTATGAAGACTTCTCCTTGCGATGAAAGAGCAGAGTGCCTTCTGATATGAGTGTTTTGCAGGAGAAGCTCACGCCCGTGTCTGCTGCGCACGTTTGCGCACATGTGCCTGCGGAGGTGCGTGAGATTGTTCAGAATGGAGAATTAGTCCTGTGACAGTGTTGCTAGAGCTAGTGGGAGCTGCTGTGGGTTTGTCTGTGTTTTGAATGAGAGAGATAGACGGACATCTATAAATAGCACCTGCTTTCTTTGCTTGTGTGCTGTGCTCTCTGCAGATGAGAGGAGGAAACTCCTGTATAATACCAGATAAAGAACAGACGATTACTTACAGTCTTGTCTACACAGAATCGGCGCACAAAAGATTTTGCAGAATTCAAACTCCTGTACTTTTTGAAGTTCCGTTGCATGTCATGTTGTTAAAGTGTTGTGCTGTGTATTTTTTTCCCTTTATAAAAAAACTAGAAACAATTTAAGCAATTCGTAGGCAGGTACTGTATTCCTAAAAAGTGTAAACACTGTGACTCTGTGGCGCATTTTTGTAGCTGCGCAACAACATTAGCTTAGCTCTGTTTGACTGAGCAGTGGCAGGTGGAGGATGGGATGGTAGGTGTGTTTGGGATACTAGTTTAGAGAATATTTATGCAATTCCATTTGGTGCTTCTAGTGGCATTAAATTTACACACTTTTCAGACTTCTTCAGATGCCAGTACAAGTGCAGTACTCTCAGCTCTGTTTTACAATATTTAAAGTCAGAGTGTGTCATTTCAGTGCCATTAGCTTCATCAAAAAATTATAAAAGTTTCAAACAGGTCTGTTGTCTGCTATTGGTTGAACAACAAATAATCCCTCCCCAAACTCGCAGGATTGGTTGAGCTAATGCTGCTGTTGCCGGTGTTACGGGGCAGACAAGACGTGAGACGTGCGGATCCATGTGCAAGCTTTATTCACAGGCGTGGTCAGAAACAGGCAGGGGTCAGACAATGGAAACGATAAGCGCTAAACAATACTCGGCAGTTAGAAAGGAGTGAGATTGAGTGTTAAATAGTGAGTGAGTGATATGAAACAGCTGTGTGCAATCAGTGCTGTGTGCAATCAGTGCAATGAATGATGGGATATGTAGTCCGGGGTGATATGCAACAGTGTGTAGTGCGAGAGTCAATGAAAATGGAAAGGGTGACCTCTGATGGCTAGCAGACGGAAGTTCATGGACCGGATACATAACAGCCGGGATGGCCAGGATGCTCAAACGAAGTGTTTTAACTTTGTGTTTGAGTTTTAGCTTCTACACAGTCATTGTAGAAATGTGTTGGCCTGCGTACACTACCGCTCAAAAGTTTGGGTCAGAAAGTTTTATTTGAAAGAAATCAATATGTTTATTCTGCAAGGATACATTAAATATTGAGACGTGCGGATCCATGTGCAAGCTTTATTCACAGGCGTGGTCAGAAACAGGCAGGGGTCAGACAATGGCGAACGGGAATATGGTGGACAAGACACAAGAATAATCCTAGAGCTAGCGAAGGTCAACGAACGGCGAACAGAATCAAAAGGGCGAGACTAAAGGGATAAATCCAGGAAACCAGGCAAGGATCAGAAACCGAGAAAACAGACAAGGCAAAGTTAAGACAAAAAATAAAATTCTATTTCAAATAAATGCTGCCCACTCTTCTTTTTAGGAAAGATTCCTCAAAAATATATAACAATGCTAATAGTATTAAACAGCACAACTGTTTTCAACATTGATAATAAGAAATGTTTCTTGAGCAGTAAATCAGTATATTACAATGGTTTTTGAAGGATCATGTGACACTGAAGACGAGAAAATTCAGGTTTGCCATCACAGGAATAAATTACATCTTAGAAATATATTAAAATAGAAAACAGCTATTTTAAATTGAATTAATATTTACTGCTTTTAACTTTTTTTTTTTTAATCAAATAAATGCAGGCTTGATGAGCATGAGAGAAGTCTTTCAAAAACATTTTAAAATCTTACCGCAAACTTTTGAACGGTACTGAATATGGTGTGTGTGTGTGTGTGTATGTGACAGTCTACATACACAAACAGCATTTATGAATTTTAGTTTGACATTTCTCCTCTCTAAGTGGGTGCAAATATGTATGGATGAAGGGGGCAATTTTCCTTTTAAATTTCAGACTCTTCAGTTACTTTTTCATCTTTATCTTTCATTTTCCGTTCTAATAAAGGGAAGATAATCAGGAGCAGAGAGGTTTATGGGAGCAAAGGGCATTTAGATCATGTGGCAGTCTGTATGCATTTCTGTGTATTAGAAAGATGAGAAATCAGAAGGAGGAAAAGAGGGAGAAGAGTGGAGGCATTTAGACATGCTGCATTTATAATACATGACACACTGCCATGGGCTAGTGGTACCTTGGCCCTGAGTGTGTGTGTGTGTGTGTGTTTGTGTGTGTGTGAGTATCTCTCTTAGGAGTGGGGGTATGTTTAGTGGTTCAAAGCCATAGTCTAGACTGGTAATAAGGAGACTATGTGCACCATAAATGTTTATGTTACTGCAGCATGTAAAATTGGACAGATCATTTGCGGTAATATGAGATCATGATTACCTGCCCGCCGCGTGTGTTAGAGACGATCCGTGGAACTCACAGTTGCATGTGTCCCGTTAAATTGCTGTAGTCATTTTCTGTGTGTGTGAAGTGTGGAGTGAATCAGGGCTGTAAGTGAATCCTCCAAATCAAAGCTCTTCTCTTCGGTCTGTCTGTGTTGTATTGATCTCTGAGCTCTTGTATACACCTCATACTCAGGATGGTTAAGCTCAGTCGACATGCAGCGCTGCATGTTATATCAATGAAATCCACACTGCTACACACACGCACACACGCTGTTGTCATCTGTATCACTCTGTGTCACACAGATGCATTGTAAGGCATGCCCTTGGGGTCCATGGGGCTGCGTCTGCATTACACATGCCATCTGTGTGTGTGATTTTTGTGAGTATTGTACAGGAAAGGAAGCAATAAAATAAATCAGTGTTTCCTACAGAATTTAGTTTTTACAATATTTTCTTCCACCCCCAAATTGGGCATAATAACGTTAAACAATGTATCACAATATTTATTTAAAAAAATATAATTTTTGTAACATACTATTGTGTTATTTTTAGGTATTTTTAATATTTAGACTGATTAACATTTTCATTAAAGTCACACATTTCCTTTTTCAACATTTCTTTCAAGTGCTACATACACAACACAGTAATGGCCCCTCAGTTCATGACAGGATTGAGTAATTTGAGTGAGTTGACCAATTCAGTCCACAATTCAGACATTATTAGATATAATTAGAAAAAAATAAAATAAATGTATCACAGTTTCTGCAAAAATATTAAGCAGGACAACTGTTTTCAGTATTGATAAGAAATGTTTCTTGAGCACCAAATTTTGAAGACTGGAGTAATGGCTGATGAAAATTACCATTGATTTGCAATCACAGGAATAAATTACATTTTAAAATAAATTCATTTTAGAAAATTCATTTAGTTATTTTAAATTGTAGTACAATTTCACAATATTACTGTTTTCAATGTATTTTTGATCAAATGAATGTATAACGAATGTTCAAAACTAGTCAGACTTATTCTCACTTCATCTTTTGATTTGTTTCACTATGGACCCTTTTCACATTTCCGGGGTTTTCAGAAGTGGAAGTCATCATAGTTGAGTAAATTTCTATAGTGGTGAATGGAAACAACAAATATATATATTTTTTGTGGTCTCAATTGCCCCAATAGCAAAAGAAAAATCCAGGATAGCGTTTCTGTGACTCCAAAACAAGGAAAAAAGATTGATTAAGTTGGTCAAAAGAGAGAAAGATGTCAAATGTGCTGTCTCTTCCTCAGCCTTTGTATTAGAAACACTCACACTGTAGTGCTAACTAGTTTTATGGGCGTGTTTGTTTTGGTGATTTCAAATGTCAACATTGGCTACCAGAAATCGCTTACCCCACCTTTAATAAAAGTAAGAAAACGTGAAGTATAGTGTTAAATGTTTAAATGTATAGTACATTTTTTAAAATTAAAATAGCCTATATAAAACTGCTAGATTTATAGATTTAAAGAGGGCCCATTCCATCTTATCTTTTCCATTTCTTCCTTCATGTCTGTTCACTCTTCAGACTGACCATGCGGTCTAATTGAACGGATAACGGCATGTCACTGTTGGAGGGAAATGAGGTGACTGCGTCCTGCATTCATTCACCGATCTGTCAGTCACGCACCCCCTCACAGCTTCTCCCTCGCTCCAGCTCCCGCTTCTGCCCCAGCGTGAGGGTCTGTCAGGGTGAGGGTCTAAGGTGGGTTTCTTACCCTGGAGAGGAACTGAGAGCTGATAGAATCACTGCTAGCCTGTCGGAAAGAGCTGTTTCTGCGGTGTAATACTTACAAACACAAGGACATAAAGATTCATTTATTCTGCCTATAGGTGGATGAGTTTAGGAATAGATATATCAGAAAATCTAAATAATCTAACAGCTTTAATAATACACTACTAATTTATTTTTTGCATGTATTTGATCAAAAATATAGTAAAAACAGTAATTTTGTGAAATACTACAGTTTACAACATTATTACTATTCAAATATATTTTATAATGTAATTTATCCCTGTGATGCAAAGCTGAATTTTCAGCAGCCATTACTCTATTCTTCAGTGTGATCCTTCAGAAATCATTTTAATATGCTGATTTGCTGCTCAAGAAACATTTCTTATTATTATCAATGTTGAAAACAGTTGTGCTGCTTAATGTTTTTTTTTTTTTTTTTTGGAAACCATGATAAATTTCTTTCAGGATTCTTTGATGAATTGAAAGAAAAGAATCAAAAGAACAGCATTTATTTGAAATTATAAACATAAAAGCCTTTATCAATTTTGATCAATTCAATACATCCTTGAGTATAAGTATTAATGAAATAAATTAAAACCTGCTCACTCCTAATTTTGAACTGTAAATAATTAATTTTCTAAATATAGTATATTAATATATAGAATATTCATTAAGATTTGTACTTCTCTGTACATGCGTTAAATGATTAAAAGTTTAACAGCTTTATATTTGATATAATGTGTATGTATGTATATAATGTACAATGTCTAAGCCTCATGAAATGTTTGGCTGCTATATTGTATTTCTTAAATGAGATCATTTATTAAATCAGATTTATTCTCATTATACATCACTTAATGTGATCTCATTTATTCTCATAAATGAGAAGTAATGAGATCACATTCTGCGATCTATAATGTATGTTTATGCATTGCATTGTGCATGTATTTTTTCTGGCCGATATCGCTAAGACGTTTCGTGAGAAATGGAAGTTAGTTTTTGACTTTGATCATGCAGGAATTGTGGTAATGGGGAGTCTGTGCGTAAATGAATGAATTATTAAAGCTGATGATGTGAAGGAGCTTCTTTGAGTAATCGCAACCAATCAGAGGAGAGCTGCTGTCTATTTGGGTCATGCCTTTGTGCTATCAGCTGAAACAGAAGATGACGGAGGGAGTGAAGTAAGTAAAAGACGTGCAGAGTAGCATGTTTTAGTCAGCTCTGTGTTGCTTTGATTCTCTCTTTACTGCTTTGAATCCATCTTGTGCGTGTAGCTCATTCACACACAGTCACCAGATACATATTTAGTGAAAACATGAAAAATCTGGAGTCATATCCAAAAATCCATCTTTCATCACCTCGCCACCGTATAGTCATCAGTTAATCATCAATAGCTTAAGTCAGTTCACATTTCTCCATATTACTTAATCTTTTCCATTCCCAGGTCAGTCAGTAATCCTGACAGTAAGTGCTGCTGTAGGAGTTTGAATCTTAGATAAGACTCACTGACTACTAATTAGCAGCTCTGTGAATCATATAGAAATCTCTCATGACAGACTGAGTGCTAGGAAAGCGTACGGATTTGAAATGAGAAGGTGACTTTCAACAAAGATCATTATCTGTGAGTACTTGGACGGTTGTTAATTGTGTGATGCTCATTGATGTGGTGAACATCTGGACTGCTGTCCAAGGGCTGAAGGCATGTCAGTCTCTTGAGTTCAAGCTGTCTCCCTCCATTTATCACTAGACCCCAATCAATGATTAAGTGTTGAAGGTAGATCTGTTCTCTTTTCCAGTTAAAGGTATGAGATCGCTAATAAGTGGCTATGAATAACTGACCTATGGCTTTTTTTTGCTTCTGTAATTTTATGAGGTCACGGATGGTCACACTTTAGGTAAGACAACATGCCAATGGTTTGGTCCTAATGGATCTATAACCCATTGTGAAGTGGTTCACCCATACTGTGAAATCTGTGACTTGCCTGAATGTATAACTGGTTGAAAATGTGAATGTTTTCAGCAGTTCCTGAGGTTTCATGCTCACTGTGAGCTCATTAGCATATGTTGTTTAAATTTGATGACTCTAAAAATGTTCTTTGTTCTTACAAAGAAACTTTGTAAATGTTAAAATGTTCTTACATCTTTTTTTTTTTTACATCTAAAAAAATCCTCTGCATGTTAGTTTGACCACATAATTATTTGGCCACATAATGATATTGATTTTCCCATAATCACATAATGATTTTTTATGAAAAAAGTCATGATATTGATTGAATTGCATTAAATTATATATATTTTTAAAAAATTAATAGTGAACAAAACATGAGCATCATAACATTGACCCAGATTTGACATCTTTACAAGTGCACTAATCCGATCACAATTAGATAATCTCAGCTGCTCTGAGTAAATTGCTCTGTGTATTTCTGCACAGAGCACATTTATGTCATATGGGTCAGGAGAAATAACAGAAATGGCTGCATACATTCAGAAAGAAGAATCATCTGGAAACTTTACCGTCCAGATCCCTCTTGCACAGTTTTATTTTGCACATCTGTGAACAGACAGCGCTCTACCCCTTCATTTATTCTCTCTGTCTTTAGAGTGCTCCCGCACAGAAAGTGGCCATGCCGGCGGCCAGCAGGGAATAAAACCCCTCAGTCAGTTTTTTTTTTTTTCTTTTCCGAGTGCTCTCACATATCACTTCTGTAGCCTGCCAGTACAGCAGCAGAGAGAGATGCACAGAAACAGGGAGGAGAGAAAAGAGACTATTTATTTTCCGAAGCCTCGTGTACGGATTTCTGTGCTGATCCAAGTTATGCAGTACTGGGTGGGAATCACCAGGGATCGCATGAAAGATGCTTTACATTGTGATTTTTTGCCTTAGAGTTGCGATCCACCAAGTATTGCAATGATGCAGTAAGACTTTTATGTGACCTCGCTTATAAATTGCATGATCCTTATCCAGCTTGCTCTTCCCATTAAATGCTGTAAAACTAAAGTGAATGGATTTGAATGCAGACAGGGCATTTTCAATCTGCGCGATTGGGATACATCAAATTACGCTGGGTTTTGCAGCCTATCAAATAATAGAAAAGATTTATTATGCAGTGTACTGGACTTTATAAATACAATGCAATACAATACATCTTTATTGTCAACCATGGTTGAAATTTGTCTTTGACCATACCAGCGAAAACCAAATACAAATACAGACACATACTACAAAACACATAAAAACCATCATACTGAATCACATAGCTTTTTGATTAATAAATCTGATCGCAGCAGGTACAAAAGACCTTTTATAAATATTTGTCTTTGCTCTAGGCATTAAAAATCGTCTCCCAGAGGGCAATAAAACAAACTGATCACACAGAGGATGAGTTGGGTCTTTTAATATACACTCCGCTTTCCCAACACATCTTGAGGTGTAAACCTCACCCAACTTACTCTGTGGTCTGCCAATGATTTTTCTAGCTATATTAGTGACTCTTGCCAGATTATTTTTCTGCTTTCAATTAAGATGCCCATACCATGAAGTTAAATTATAGGTCAGCACACTCTCTACCAATGATTTGTAGGCAATCTCCAATATGTTTTGACTTACTCCAAACCTACTGATTCTCCAGGAATAGACGTTGCATGCATTTAAAAAAAATATTATTAGATGCCCATACCATGAAGTTAAATTATAGGTCAGCACACTCTCTACCAATGATTTGTAGGCAATCTCCAATATGTTTTGACTTACTCCAAACCTACTGATTCTCCAGGAATAGACGTTGCATGCATTTTTAAAAAATATTATTAGTGTTATCCACAAAACTCAGTTTACTGTCTATATATGTGCCAAGATATTTAAAATTATCAGCAATCTCAACCGGGTGACTCTCTATCATTACAGGCACAATTTCCTCAACATATTTCATATATTCAACCGACTCATTTATATCACCTTTTTGGAGAAGTCCTACCAAACCGTGTGTTTTGTTATGAATGCCAAAAAAGGAATATGTAGGTTCTTGGCTTCAGTGTATATTGATTCATAGCAACAAAATTACACAATATAATACAGTATTGATTTTGTCCCCACTTGTACTGAGTTACATGATTTCATCTAGTGATCAGCTGCCATTTTTAACCTGCAGATATTGCGTTAGTTTGAGCAAAAATGCAAAAAAAAAAAAGACTATGCTTTGTGGAAAGGTTATGTTTTAACTTAATATATGATAAACATAATGCAAGACTGCTTTTAAATGTTTTTTTTCCCCTGGCACCCTATTATTTGAAGCTGACTGTCATTTTCTGTAGACTCTGTATTTGAGTGATTGAACATATATTGATGCAATTTGGTTGGAGTGCTTTGCTCAAGGACACTAAGGCAGCTTGGGCCTATCGGCAGTCCATTTCCCAAACCACTTAGCTTCACAGTTACTTTCTGACTTTACATGTCTTTGCTGCGGGGGATGTAGTATTTGCAACCGTTCCCGTGTCATCCCAAGATGAAAGAACAGGAATTCATGCATGTGGTCACCGTTCAGTGAAATCAGTTTGTGCACGCTTTTTTGGCAAACAATTTATTCATATCAAAACGGGAGTGGAATTATTGTGCCATTAAACAATGATTAGTTGTACTGGGACAGTTTTATTTAATTACTTTATTTTATTTAGGCTATTTATGATTCTCAATTTATGTTTAAAAGGCATTTCGTAGCACCATGTGCAACCCTGCAGAAATACTAGAGAAATTAATAAAATCCAAAGGTAAAATTAATGCACATTGTACTATCCAGGCAAAAAAAGTAGGCATCATCCTCCATGCTGGGTTTTGGATCTCCCCGCGAGACGAGTGCCTAGGAAATGACGCCCGGTCTCCTGAGACGGCCCCTGTGAGCCTCTGAGCTTGTCTCAGTTCTGGGCCTCTATGATGGATGCTTTGGCCCACTTCAAGGATCCTCGAGGAGGGGTCCTCGCTCGGAGCATAGAGAGTAATGAGGTGTTCCAGACTTTGACCGCTTACATAAGAACAGAAGCCCAGAATTCCCCTCACAGCAGGAGTACAGTAGGAACGCCCTTTACTGTACATGAGGAAATTCTCATAACTAATATGCCAGCGTTGTAAGGCCTCGGGCAGCTCTATCACTCTTTTTATACAGGGGTGTTGACTCTATTTGTTTTAAAAACAACTGGCATATAAGTGGACAACCTTTGGAAGAGATTTAATCTGCCTTCAGGGATAAGGTGTCGTGTTATTTAATTAATGCTGCCATTTATGGTTGTTTATTAAAAAAAAAAGCAAAAAAAATCTTGCTTTTAAAATATATATATATATATTTTTTTAATTTTCAGGTTCTGCACTCTTAAAGGGGTCATATGATGGCATAGAGGACCTATGTACAGTATTTGAAAAATAATGTGTTTTTTGAACATTAAAGCATGTCAACATACTCTGTTACACCAAATACACAAAATAATGATCTTTAAAATAGCATCATATGACCCCTTTAAAAATAAAGATTTAGGGGGTTTTCTCAATGATACCCTAAAACAACCTTTTTTTTTTTTCTCAGTGTGAAAAAAAAGTGAAACCTGAGCGGTGAACTAATTTTCGGCAGCCGGAATTTCAGTGCATCTCTAATTATTGGTGACATCAGAAATGGATATTATATAATTCAAAAAAGCAGAGTAGCTGCTTTTTTGAAAATCTTAGCAATTTAAAAATATTAAAAAAAGATTTTTTTTACACTGCACCCCTGCTCTCGACAGACGGCACCCCGGTTGGGAAACACTGATCTAAAGAACCTTTTGTGCAATGGAAGGTTCCATGGATTTTAAAGGTCCTTCATGGAACCCTAGATGCCAATAAAGAACCTTCAATTTTAAAAGTGTATGATAGTTTTAATAATAGAAGAAAATTGGATATTTAAATTGTTTTTATTTTTTAAACATCAGTTTGCATTACCGTCAAAAATACATATAGAAACTGCACAGTATGTTCATCTGAAATATAATAATTCTAACTGACACATATTTGGGGGAAATGGCATTAATGGATTAAGAAAGTATTACATACTGAAATCTCCAGATACAAATTCAGCCTTGCGTTTTAGTATATGTTACTGCGGGCATGTTTACGTGAGTATTCTTGTCCACTTCAGTGTGTTTATATGTTTTATGTGTGTGTTGGTGTGTTGGGCTGCAGGCTGAGATTTCTGACAGGTTCTCAGTTGGGTGGAGACAGAGACCTAACAGCCTCAGGATGACCTATTACTGCAAACAGTGCTGTCCTGGGAACCTTGTTACATCTCAAGCAAAACCTCAGCACATCTTATTCAGTGCTGACTTTACTATTACACACCTATTACGTTATAGTCAGTCACAGTATGATTTGCAAGAGAATGTATAATTGCATTTGACAATGTTTATTGTGTATGTTTGCTGGTTAAAACCACACCATATATCATGTGTTTGCTTTTTGATTGTAGTCTCACTGAATAGATGAAAGTAGATGTGATTTACTCTCCTGCTTAATGTGTGCTTTTGTGTTAAAGTTCTGAAATAAGGATGCTCTTGTTAATCTAGATCACATTTTCTAGTCAATTTCAATCTAGTTCCATTTTATGGATGTTTCCAGTTTCATAATTTCATATTTAAAATATTCATTTCTTGTTATATGCGGTTGGTAGGATTTTGTGAGCTCAGTATGTGTACCAGACTTGTTTTTGCTAATCAAATCAGTCACGGTGACCCACTCACACAACATGTGTAATGGATGCAGTGCAGGAGCTAAATGTTTCCACACCGAAACTTCAGGATCTGCATGGAGTTAATGGGGATTTTCTGGCTAGATAAAGCATGAAGTATTGAGTGTATGTGCAACCGACGGCCGATTGGTTGCATATGAATTTGTTGTGCAGACGTAATTGACATTAATACGAATGACCGCCCCATGAATTCTCAATACCGGCCGCCACTTACTTACGCTCTGTGTGTTTCCCACCTTCTGTCATGTGCCAATTTCCTCTTAAACTCATTATTAAACTCACAGACCACTCTTACAGAAAAGAAGGGATATATGATTTGTACCATATTGATTAGTTGATATTTTTTTAAATTATCGGTATTGGTCAATATTGCATGTTTAAAGGTGTGGTCATATTTAACGGTGCTCAGCAAAATTTTAATGGGCGAAATACAGTTATTTCAAGAGGAACCTTGGCGAAAACTCCCTCACAGAGATTTCGCTCATGTTTAAGTTGATCATGCAAATTCACTGCGTTGACCAACAGAAATCTGCTTGGATTGAGTACTTCTGTGTGAGTGGTGCTTCATGCTTTGCAATGCTACTAATAATGAACAATGGACATTTTTTTGCCTTACACAATTTAGACTGTGCGAGTGTGTGTGCTCAATTACTCCGTTATTAAATATGGATTTCCTTTGCTATCATGTAAAGCTAATTTAAAGTTTACATTTACGTTTAGTCATTTAGCAGATGCTTTAATCCAAAGCGACTTACAAATGAGGACAACAGAAACAATCAAACCAACAAAGGAGCAATAATATGTAAGGGCTGTGGATGGAGAAATTCTGATGAAGTGATGGGTTTGCTGAAACCACAAGCAGTTCTTTTTTGGCAAGACAAAAGTAAAAAAAAAAAAAAAAAACTATATGGAAAAGAGCTATTAAAAACAAACATTTAAAGGAAGACCAATTCAAGACTTAAAATTTCAAATTCTACAGCATCATTTAATGTTTTCTCTAATTAAATTTAAAAAATGAAAAAATTCTGCGCCAATTAATAAAAAAGAAAATATAATTGGGTGCGTAGACTCAATCAATGAAGAAAATGCAAAAAGAAAAAGGGAAACCACACACCAAACAAATGTTTAACAATTTTTGTTCTAAGGACCTTGAACTTTGTATTTTGGTGTGCGGAGCCCCTTATTCTTTTTGTATTTTTTTTTCCAGTTAAATGCCATTTCAAGGAGCCTTGCAATTACTCCCCATCAATAAAGCTTCTGACATGTAAGCATTTCTAATGTGAAAAGATCTGTCATAAAATGATGTTAGCACATCTATGGTATGAGGCTTAATGACAATAGGAATGTCTCCTGTTAATGGCACCCTGGTCAGCACTCATTTCAGCCATCTGAGAGGTATATAGTTGGGCTAATGTATTGTAAAATAGCACCTCTTTGGTGTAATGTATTGTAAAATAACACCTCTTTGGTGTAATGCCTCAAACACAAGTTTACGTGCATGATAATATAAACATCTCTTCACAAACCCACAATGTCTCCTCTCAGATGCTTTGAAAAATCCATCTTTTTGGATTACAAAATGTGTTTATCTGTATAAGCAGCATGCATGTGTGAATGTAAGATGTTTGTATTTTGAAATCTGTGGACAGCTGTTTGGAGATAATTAGGAAGGTGAATGAAGAATGTTGGGTCTTTCTCTAATTTAAGACACCATTCTGGATGTGGAGATCAAAGGAAGCAGGTATGATGGGATGTCTGTGGAGGATAGTGAGCATTGGCAGCCTGTCAGACTAACACCCGTTCTGGTCCCGTCCCACCCATAGGATACTACGGCGCTGTCTCTCTAGAAAATACACTGACGTTATCTTCTCTGTTAATGTAGTCCTTAAATATTTAAAGGTGCTATAAACAAATCATTATATCAGTCGACTATGATGCCCTCAGTTTCAATTAACTTGACTGGCATTGGTTTGACTAGTCTCTTAGCCATGCAGTTCCTGCAGGCATATGGGTAGGTATGAAGCTGACTCAGTGCCTTTGCAAAGTAATTAATGGTGTGGTATGAATAAGAAAGGTATAGCTGGAAAAAAAAAGAAATGCAGAAAAAGGAGCGTATGTGCAGTCAATGGAAATCAAGGATGTGTCCTAATTCTATTCTGATTTTTTTTTTTTTTT
This sequence comes from Sinocyclocheilus rhinocerous, assembly GCF_001515625.1. Lineage (NCBI taxonomy): Eukaryota > Metazoa > Chordata > Actinopteri > Cypriniformes > Cyprinidae > Sinocyclocheilus > Sinocyclocheilus rhinocerous. Next base: position 225,885 of record NW_015625591.1, on the reverse strand, counting down.
GCAGTTACAGCATTTCAGTGCGTGAGGGTCATTTTCAGGGGGTAACATATGATGCCATCCTCTCAGACACACAAAAAACATGGTTTTATATGCATTTCAAAGTGTGATTTGTCTTGTGTCGGGGCACATTCTCTGCTTCCTCCTCTCTCTCTTCCTCTTCTTCAGATGCCAGGACTCTTTCGCTCTCTCTCTAATCACATGGCTGAGGAGGAAAAAACTGGAGCATGCTCCCTCCTGTGGCTTAATTAGTTTTTAAGTTGAGGAAGCAGGTTGAGCTGTGTGTGTGTGTGTGTTATATAAAAGGCTCGTAATTAAAGAGGAGATGTGCAGTTCTCTAGGACCTCTGAGAAAAGTCTGCATGATGGCGGAATTGCAGACAAAAACACTGCAATGTTGCTGTAAATTACATACGGCCATATATTGTGAGAAGTCTTGGAATAATGCAGGAGTTTCAAGATTATGTGCAGTGTTTGCCAAATTTTTCTCAGGCAGGGAATCTGTAAAAATGCACATTTGTCAGGAAAGTTCCCTTATAAAAAAGTTATGTGGTGGTACCATAGTACAGTGATTGTTTCAGGTTGCAATATGGTACTATTATATTACTATACTGAAGTACTCCTTTAAAATAACATGGCTCTCCACTTCAAAGTGTACCATGCTATTACTAAAAATTGTAAAACCAAGGTCATTTTGGTAACACTTTACAACAAAGTTCAGTTGGTTAACATAAGTTAATGCATTAAGTATCATGAACTAGGCTATATGCACAATGAAAATATGTTTACACCATGTATTGATCTAGGTTAATGTTTATTTTATAAATATATCAGTGTTCATGTTTGTTCATAATATATTAACTAATGCTCTAGTCTTTAGTGTCACACGATCCTTCAGAAATCATTCTGATATGCTGATTTGGTGATGAAGAAACATTTCTTATTAATATCAGTGATGGAAATGGTTGTGCTGCTTCATTTTTTTTTTGTGGAAACTGTGATTCTCTGATGAATAGAAAGTTCAAAAGAACAGCATTTATTTGAAATAGAAATCTAACCTTTTAACATTATAAAACATTATAAAACTCTTTATTATCCCTTTTGAGTAAAACATCCTTGCTATATAAAAAACACAAAGTTGAAAAATATTCACTGACCTGATTTATTTGTGCAGTAAACTTTTGAGCAGTGTCCTAAAAATACACTTTTTTTTATTTTAGTGCATAACATTATTGCTTAGACCTTCTGCTGCATCTTGTTTTCTTGGAAAACTTATTGTAAATTACTTATTCAGATATAGTAGACAATATCAATCCCGGATCGCTGTTCAAGGACTGATTTGAGAGCCCAGAGATCAGCGTGGTTCTTGGCCACCTGTCTTCCTAATATTGTGCCTTACAAGGATTGAGTTGCTTGAGATGAGAAGAAACTTTGCTGTTTGTTTACTCCGGGTCCCTTTCACATCTTATGCATCTCACTCTCACTTCCCCCATTTGGTCTCTCTCACTTTCTTCTCTCTTCCTCAGGGGACTTGTCCTGCTTTCTAGTCCTTCCCTCTCCATTCATCATCTGCTGTGTGATGGGGGAGTGAACCTCTTTTAATTAGTTGATTAATAATGAATGGGGCCGTTCAGTTTCTCCTTTTGTCCCAGTGGGGTTCTGCTCTGTTGGGGAAGATGAAGCGGATGTAGGTCTTCGTCAGTCAGCCTCTAACAGGCAGATGTCAGACTTCTCGATTTTCTTTGAGATGTAATGTATTTTTTCTTAGAAAGATAAGTGATGGACTCTTTAAAAACAATGCAATGATCATGTTATGATGCTGATGCTATTCACTTGATTGTCAATAATATAAGAAGGCTAATAGAATGCAAATTTAGTTTGATTTGTTTAGCAACATGTTTTTTTTTTCTTGTCAAGTCCTCTGTCATGCTTCGCTGCCTATGACTGTTCTCTTGCTCTGTTGTTACAAATACGGGAGACTGAAACTGATTTGTGATACAAATACGGGAGACTGATTTGTGCCTCACAAAACCTCAAATTACTTGTACAATAACCCATTACTTGTAATGTAATGATCTTTGTCATTGTAGTTAAAAAGAATGTAAAAGCCCTATTAAAGTATCATACAAGTAGTCCATACTACTTATGAGCTTCAAGTGTTAACTCACCCTCATGTCGTTCCAAACCTGTATGACTTTCTTTCTTCTGCGGAACAATAGAAGATATTTGTAGAATGTTGGTAACCAAACAACTTTGAAGATTGACTTTGACTGTATAGACAAAAAACAATGAGACATTTCTCCAAATATATTATTTTGTGTTCCACAGAAGAAATAAAGTCATGAGAGTGAGTAAATGGTGACAGAATTTTTGGGTGAACTATCCTTAACTGCTGTAGCTGAATGAATGAGTCGGTGAGTTGAATTTGAGAATCGAATCAGTCTGTTTCATGAACGACTCATTCAGATAGGATTCATTGTCAGTGAATAATTTTGTTCTGTAAAATAAAGCAATAATGACACTTCAGAAGGCTTACAAAATACATAATTCACAGGAAAAATCAACCAGTACATTCTTATGATTTCTTTTTCTTTTCTGTTCCACAAAGGAGGGAATTTTGGGTGAACCTACTTGAACTTGGGTGACTTGAAGAACTTGAAGATCATGAAACGTTCAGTTTATTTATCAGACCGGAGGCCACACTCATCTTAAAATGGCACTCAGGGACTTGCTCTGTCAGCGTTCATTGACATCCTCAGACAGTCCATCCTAAATAGGAACAGACAATCCTACTTTTGTTTTGACTATTTTCCCCCCCACTATGTCTGTCCCCTCCCTCTCACCCTGCTCATCTTTTCTTACTCCATTTCTCTTTCTCTCAGTATCTTTCTTTGTCCTTCCGTTTTTAAATGGAAAGAGCACAGACAAAGCCTTATTTTGTTTATATGAAGAGATTTCTTTTATTTGTGTTACTTATTTATTTGATTTGGGGCTTGTTTTAAAATTTCAACAAAAAAAATGTAGTTTTGTTATTTACATTTACATTATATTTAAATTTTATTTAGCGAACGCTTTTATCCAAAGCGACTAACAAATGAGGACAATAGAAGCAATCAAAACCAACAAAAGAGCAATAATTTACAAGTGCTATATTAGTATATTATTATTATAGTGTTTTATTTCAATTTTACAAAGAAATGTACAGTATTTTGTCCAAGCAATAATAAAAGGACACATTTAATTTATAATTTGTCTTAAATCTCATTTTGTAAAAAAAAAAATTGTGAATCGAATCGAATCGTGAAATCAAAATCGTGAATTGAATCGTGAGTTGAGTGAATCGTTACATCCCTATTTAAAACACTAATACTATAATAATAGTTTTCTGTTCATTGTAATCTTTAACATATTTCAGAAAGAATATCCCTTTTTCATCCTGCACATTTCTATGTTGTGATAGCTGAAATCACTTGTAGCATTTACAATGATTGATTTTAGTTTTTAGTCTCGGTGTATCCCGGATAAATAACTTATATAACTTAGATTAATAAATGCAGTAAACCTGTTGTTCATTGTTAGTTCATGATACCTAATGCTTTAACTAATCTAAATAATTTAAACTTCATTGAAAAGTGTTGCCACTTATAACCTTGTATTTACGTGGCACTCCTTTTAACACTTTCAGGACAGATTTAAACCTATTTTCGAATTTTGTATGATAAATGTGTTAACTAAATTATATGTAAAACACAAATCTTTATTGCTGCTGTTCTTCGTCCTCTGCTGAAGTGATCCCGATCGCAGTGTTCTAAATCTCATCTGAGAAGTAACAAAGACAGTTAATCAATGGCCCATTGGCTGTAACAGCTTCAGCGATGTGACATGATTGGCTGAGTTCTGAGGAGGAGGAGTGACAGCAAGCTGTCCAAACAGTAAATAGAAAGGAGAGCAGAGTGGGTCAATAGCTCTTCAGCGGAAATAATTAAATGACTTTAATAACCCTCTCACAGTCCTCAATCATGTGACACAAATGTGCATAATTATTTTAATGGTATGTAGCATGTTGGAACGGAAGCCTGCATTAGTTAAAAATAAATAAATAAAAATAAAAGAAATGTCATGTGAATATTTTGGAAGCTTTCACTTATTTCACAAAATATATATATATATATATTTTTTTTTTTGAGAAAATAATAATAATAATAATAATACAAAAATCACAAATGTCTGTTTTTGTCAATACAGTGAATGTCTGTGACACAAATGTGCATAATTATTTTAATGGTATGTAGCATGTTGGAACCCTCTATTGTCTTTATCCAAACCATACAGACCCATTGTGGAGGCTGCTTTATCTGTAATGAATGAAGAGGAGAGGGGATCAAAAGGAAGAAAGTGAGATGAGCGGGAGTGTGAGAGAGCGAGCACAGGATGTGTTGAGAGGCAGAAATCCCCACGCATGACTGTTAATATAGAGTAGGCAGTGGGGTAATGAGCGAGCCGTCACGGACGCAGCATTTAAATCAGCCAGTGCTTGAGAGAGATGTCAACAGCCTCCTACAATGGTGACTGGTATAATGCAGCCCCCCACAAAAACACACTAAACCCTCCCTTCTACCCCCTAAAGCACTTCACGTGCTTCTGGTTGGCCACTGCCAATTTAACAATTGGGTTTTGGGATTTGGCAATGGGTTTTGCTCTTAGATTTGATTAGATTGGATTAAGAACAGGATCAATGTAACATATTTGTAAATTGTTTCATGTGCCAGCACCTCCTGTCCATATCTCTGGAATGTCTTGGTCACTTTCACAGCCCACCAGGAGGCAGCACTAACAGCTTAGCCTTTGAGGATTTATTTGGCTCCCCTTGGCTTTCATTAAGAGCAATAAACACATGTTTAATGCTGTTGGCACACAGCCCTTTTATTTGAATCAGACCCAAGATGCTCATGGAGCATGTGCTTCAGGGAGGGGCAGCTGGAGACATGTCTGCTGTTCAATCCTTCCCCCTTCCAGGGATCCTGTGTAGAAGCTATGGGACTGGTTTTGGACATGGGCCCAAAATAATTTCATTGATTTATTTTGGCTTGTAGGGTAGAAAATGAGTATGCTTGACAGAATATTGAGTGACTCTCTACCAAGCATTTTTGCGTAGCAGTGCAGTATGATGACAGTCCCATTCACCTCTGTACTTCTCAATTAATATGTGCTATTCTAAAATTATAAGCACATTTCTGCTTTTAAATCCTCTAAAAAGTGGCCCCACTGCAACCTTGTTTTTGTATTCCTAAGAAAATGAGGGATGAGTTATTTTATGTGGTAATCAACATAATTCCAAAAATGCTGTTGATTGAGCTTGTATTGCCACCTTCATGGTGGGTCGACATTCGGGCCATAATCACTTCTGGCTGCTCGGAGTACAGCATGATGGACGTGGTTGGGAGGGAGTGGGCTTCAGTCTGTCTGCCTGAGGAGACTCCTTTTATATCTCTGTATTTGCAATTAGCAGATGGCATCTTAGATTGTTTCAGTGACGCTTTATTAATGCAACAATCTACATTACATGCTCACAAAGAAGAGTCACAAAAGGAGAAAGAGAGTGATTTCTTGCTTATTGAATCCCTCATGGGATTGGTTCCCTTGTGTATAATGTTACTACACATATCCCAAATGGACTGCTATTTAAAGTAACTTTTCACTATGCTTGTGTTGCTATGATCAACTTGATTTCCATACTTTATGTATATATGATTCATATTCAGATTTTAGGATCATCAATCATGCTTTTGACAGGCACAGATGGCACATTGAGAAATTTCCAAATGGCTTCTCTCTAAAAGGCATTCACCTGGAAAACATACACACACTTATTTTTTAATGGTGATGGGGACTTTCCATTGACTTCTGTTGTTTTATACTGAGGAAATAAATGTATATGTATGAAGAGCTATCGATTTAACATGCAGCCCTAATTTTTTTGTTTGTTTGTTGATCACAAAGTACAAAGTAGATGAGGAAAACTAGGATGCCAGGTGTATTCAAAGCACCGCCATTACTGTCTAGAGTGCGTGGAATGGTGCGCTGTGATTGGTTGAGCGGATATATCGCATTCTGCAGAGAAGGGAGACTGGCGTTTGTCGCGGTTTGGAAATATGCGTAAAATAAAAAATTAACTTTTCAACTCCAGTCTTTATTTATTTATTTATTTGTGGAAACTGTGATATTTTTAAGGAGTCCTTGATGAATAATATGTTCAAAAGAATAGCATTTATTTGAAATGTATATGAAATTAACAACCAATGACATGGAGAGGCACTCATACGTTTTATGTGAAGTGTGTGGTGATATACAGGTGCATCTCAATAAATTAGAATGTCGTGGAAAAGTTCATTTATTTCAGTAATTCAACTCAAATTGTGAAACTTGTGTATTAAATAAATTCAATGCACACAGACTGAAGTAGTTTAAGTCTTTGGTTCTTTTAATTGTGATGATTTTGGCTCACATTTAACAAAAACCAATAAAATAAAACCAATAAAAAAAACATTTTTAGTGAAATGTTGGCCTTCTGGAAAGTATGTTCATATACTGTACATGTACTCAATACTTGGTAAGGGCTCCTTTTGCTTTAATTACTGCCTCAATTCGGCGTGGCATGGAGGTGATCAGTTTGTGGCACTGCTGAGGTGGTATGGAAACCCAGGTTTCTTTGACAGTGGCCTTCAGCTCATCTACATTTTTTGGTCTCTTGTTTCTCATTTTCCTCTTGACAATACCCCATAGATTCTCTATGGGGTTCAGGTCTGGCGAGTTTGCTGGCCAGTCAAGCACACCAACAACATGGTCATTTAACCAACTTTTGGTGCTTTTGGCAGTGTGGGCAGGTGCCAAATCCTGCTGGAAAATGAAATCAGCATCTTCAAAAAGCTGGTCAGCAGAAGGAAGCATGAAGGGCTCCAAAATTTCTTGGTAAACGGGTGCAGTGACGTTTTTTTTTATTGGTCTTATGGAGTATTCTAATTTGTTGAGATAGTGAGTTGGTGGGTTTTTGTTAAATGTGAGCCAAAATCATCACAATTAAAAGAACCAAAGACTTAAACTACTTCAGTCTGTGTGCATTGAATTTATTTAATACACGAGTTTTACAATTTGAGTTGAATTACTGAAATAAATGAACTTTTCCACGACATTCTAATTTATTGAGATGCACCTGTATTTACTGTGCTGAGAGTATCTAAGCAACAGAGATACTTGTTTAATATTTTATGCAAAATTGCTTCCTACTGGCAGCATTCTGATTTTTCAGGCCCGAACAATTTTACAAATATCTTTTTACCTATACCACATCAAATCTATATAGATGAAACTCTCATGTCCTTCACGAGTGTGACAGTGAGGAGTATTGCTTCCTTTTTTCCCCCTTCCAATCATTTGTAGGAATCTCTGCACAGTAATTTACAGTTGTGGCCAAGCTGTGGTTAAAGTAAAATTCATAGGTTTGAGTATCTGAGTGTCTGTCAACAGGTTCCAGGTGACAAGCACTTTGAAAAGAGATCTATGGACGATCTGGACCACTGGAACCCGCATGAACAATTAGTGTTTTGAAATGTAAAGTGGCTCATTTATCTCCATCCAGCTGCTCAGCGTGGCCTTAGTGGCAATTGCTAAAAACAGCCTTTAAATAAATGCAGAACTCTGGTAGTTATAGACAGAAGGAAGAGCAGTGGTGAAAGTGTGGATGGTGATCTCAAGACCACCATTGCCCCCAGGCAGAATCTATAAAAGGACTAATTGAAGGATTTTCACAGTGCAAACAGTGACGGAGATGAGGAGAATAAAATAAACATAAAAGATGATGCTTGACTCCTAGGGTTTATGAGCTTCTGGCTGTTATTAGAGCAGTTTGTGTTATTGTTTTCAGTGGTTAGTGCTCATCACCGCTGAAGACACTCCTGCTGACCTGCTCTAAACAGCCTGTCAGAGAACACAAGCCCTCATCAGATCCCTGCGATTCACACCTGCCCTGCATCACTGTCAGACACTTTTGACTGGCTGTGTTTGGAGTCGGCACTCATTGGGTGAATGGGTATATGGAGGGTCAGAGGTTTGAAATTAGTGTTTGTTTGTTTTGTTTTTTGCATAAAGTGCTGCTAACGCTAATGGCTGGCCAATACTATGTATTACATGGAAGTCACTTTGGTTATTTGAGAATAATTTAACATGATCTTTTATGGTTTTGATAAATTGTCTGTGTGATGTATCCAGGTCAGGTCCATAGTACAGACTTTTATTTGTGCTGAATTCCTTTAGCTCAAACAACATGATGTTGTCAAAGCCAAGGTCATGGGCTCGATTCCCAGGAAATGCAATTGTTTATTTGCAATGTCGTGGTCTATATATATATATATATATATATATATATTGTAAATGTCCTTGCTGAACAATTTTAATGATCCAGTGAACTTGTAAATACCACTGTCAGTTCTGGGTTTTTGTAGGTCAGTGGATAAATGCATGGAACAGCAATACAATATTGAACATGACTCACTCGTCTCATGGTATCTCTTTTGTGTTTAAAACAAGTTCCAAATAACCAATGAAACCAGTGTATGTATATCAGGAGTGTTCACATTTTCTTTTGCATTTTCTTGTTCACTAGAACGGATTCATATAAAATAGATGGGAATATGTGTGCTTTAGTTCCCACTTTAAATAACAAATAATGTTGTCAAACAGTATATTTTTTCTGAACTATGTTAAAATGTTAATGGTGACTGTAGGTCATTGTTGTTTTTCATGCATGATCATTGTCAACAATCAACTTATAGATTGTTGACAAAGTATGGTTAACATTCAGGTTGACTTTTACGAGCCACTTACATACATAATACTTGTATCAGCAACATGCATAATAAATAAGCATAAGTAACCTTTTCCATTTAGCCTCAAACAGACTCCATTTGTTTCAGTCATTGTATAATTATGGAGCTTTTGTGCTGGAGCCCTGATGCTGCTACATTAATCAAAAATAGCAGGGCCTTGGCAAGAGCCCTGGTTATCTATTGTGCGCTCAACTTTACTGCCAAATCTCATGCTACATGCTATTTGAAAAGAAGAGAGAAAAGAAAAGATTTCTGGCAAAAAAATAATAATAAAAATGGATCTCAAGGCCTAACATGGGTTTTATTTCTTGTAGTGGAGGCACAGAGTAGTTCACTTTGAGAACTTTATTGCATATTGCTTTCTTTAGGTGAACGTGGGCATTATAGCCAGGGGTGTAAAAAGTACTCAAAAATTATACTCAAGTGAAAGTACAGATACTCAGTGAAAATCTTCAATTAAAAGTACAAGTATATGGCCAAAAAGAGAGAGAGAGAGAGAGAGATTCTTGTTTCACCATGTTGAACCATCTCCTCAATGCAAAGTGAAATTGCTTAAAATTAAACTGCATAAAATGTTCTGTCAGACAGACATACAAAGATTTTGTTAAAGTGAGAAACAAAAAACACAAATGGCAATGTCAAAAACATCTATCTAGTGCAAGAACAACAATTAGTGGAACACAAAAAAATACAACCCTTAAAGGGAAACTCCATCCTTTACAACCTCATCCATGCCATATTTATATGACTCACTGTCTTTCGATGAACAGAAACAGTGTTTAAAAAAAAGTGTTAAAAAAATTCATCTCTCTGCGTATAATGCAACTGTATGGGACGTCCAAAGATAACGCTTCAAAAACTATACAGTGAAGACAACGGTAACCCAAACAACCCCTGTTGATGAATCATTGCCCTCTTAAGTGAAATGATAGGAGTGTGTTAGAAAAATATGAATATTCTAAACTTGATTGTTGTGTTCACTTTGTGTGGTTTCTGAAGCGGTCCTGTACGCTTTAAATATATGGACTAAAAATCTTTGTTTGTGTTCATCTGCAGAAAGAAAGTCATAAACATCTGGGATGGCATGAGGGTGAGTCAATGATGAGAGAGTTTTCATTTTTGGATGAACTATCCCTTTAAAGAGCCAGATGTGATGCAGAGGCCAGAAACATTTTCTAGACATAATATAAGAACTTGTGATGAATTAATGAAAAGTGACGTAGAATTTAAACTTGCAACATTAACTTTGTGAAAGGCCACTTTTTGTGTTGTCTATTCAACACCCGTTTGTAACAATAATTCATCTTTTAATTGTTTATTTGGGGCATTTAGAGTTTTTTTTTCTCAGCAAATATTGATATATAATTATTTGTGACTGATTAGATTAATTAATGAGCAAATCATGTAATTATTTAGATAAATAATAATTATAAGAAGAATTCATTGACAGTCCTAACTGTTACTCAGTATATCATTTATAATGCCACTTGATCCACTCCCTAATAAGAGCATCACTAAACATGACTTACAATTCATTTAACATACAATACTCATTTAAAGACTTTTTGGAGATTTGTAACATTTAATTTAAAAAAGCAATCATTCCCACCAAAACATGAATTGTATTTAAATTATCATCACTAATTTGATTTGCACTCAATTTTGTGCATTCAGCCAATATATTACACAGACATCTAGTGGCTATATCCATCCATCCATCCAAAATATGCTTCCTCATATTTGATGGCAAACTTTTTGATATTTACCTGATGAAAGTTAAAACTGAAGCTGAAATGTGTGTGCTTGATGCGTGAAAACAAACCTCATTGGTTCTCACATGTCACAAGCACTTTTGAACTTCTGCTTAACATATTTAATATGCATATGATAAAATAAAAATGCAAAAATGTAATGAGTACTTTTCATGTTGAAATAGAATTTTAGGAGTTAAAAGTACTGTTTTTTTCACAAATGTAATCAAGTACTAGTCAGTTTAAATTGTATTTGAATAAAGTAATACCACAAAATAATACTTAAGTACAGTAAACAAGTAAAATACTGAAATATTTTACACCCCTGATTATAGCAAAGCCAGAGAGTATGTGAAAAGTAAGTATGAGACCCATGTCTGTGTGTGTGTACATACAGCAGAGAAGATCTGACACAGAGTGGTGGTTGATGGGAGAAGCCCTGGTGATTACTGATGCATGTTATTGCTGAAGGTCACCAGCAGGCAATTCACTCTAACTGATGAACTCCCACTTATTGATCTGTTGAGGCCCTGCGGCGGGAAGATGAGGGAAGCCTCTGAGGACACATGCTGAGCCTCTGGGGATGCAGTTTCACTGTGCAGCCATGAGAACATGGTGTCATGCTGCTGCGTGTGTGGTAACGTATCAAAGCTGCGCTCTTTCACTTTACTAGTGTACATGTAAATAGAAAGTAAAGGGAAGTATGGCATGATTACTTATTACAATTTCCCCCCTCAATACTCTGGACTGAATTAAAAGTCGACATATTCAGTGAATGCTACTATATACAGTATATAGTAGCATTCACTGAATATGTCGACTTTTAATTTAATTAGTGACATTTAAGGCAAACATACTGTAAATACCTATAAGACTCTTATAAAGGTTCTTTTTTGGTCTCTTTGGTTACATGAAGAACCTTTACTATCCATTAGGTTTGTAGATTTTGATGTGAGATTTTCACAGTATATTAACCGTCTCAGAAAATATCACAATTTCACGGTTTCACAGTATACCGTATCATTCAATGTGATTTTATTTTGATTCATGTGAACTCAAGTCCTACTACTTAAACTCATTCAACTCTGTATTTTATGGTTTGTTCTTCTCTTTTTTCATAACATTTTGGTTTCTACTATTCCCATTGCTTGCAGACGTTTTATTCACACACGCCTCCTTCGCAACATAGCAACCTAACATTTTTTGAGTTGTATGTCAAGTGTTAGTTGAGAAATCTCTTATGGGCTCGTGTTGTTTTTTTCAGGAAATGACTAGAACATTGCTTGTTTACTTGCTTGAGAGACTTGAATGCCGTTGATTCATCCATGTTTTTTGCACAGAACTCTGACTGAAGTGTGCTAGCCTAACTTTAGTCTAGCTTTGATTAGTTGTGCTCTTGTAGGTTTCCATGGTTTCTTTTGCAGCCGTCTATGAGAAAGACTTGCTGTATGCTTTAATAATTAGAAAGATTGATGATTTTAAGGGAATTATTGGAAATTTGAAGTGTCTTTTGACAAGAGAGATTAAGCATTTGTAGACTAGATCATTTTGACCTATAATTGCAACCCAGAAAAATGTTAACCCCAGTCTGTTCCCACTGATCCTGTCTGAACCAGTTTGGTTGTGTAATCTACATAAAGAATATGGCATGCATGCAGTTGCATACCACAAAAACAGATTTTTTTTGTCATAATTGTGCAGCCTTACCACTTTGCTTTGCCAGTGTAACCCCTCCGGTCCTAACCGCCCCGCTCCAAGCAAGACTCGAACCCGGGTTGCCTGGATGGGAAGCGGGCACACTAACAAGGACGCTAAAGACCGCTGCATCTAGTGTCAGTTGCTAGTGCACCTCTTGAGATCAGAGGAGTGAGGTTTACCTGCACAGCTCTCTTAATTGATTCAAAAATACAAACTAAATTCATACATACTTATGTGATTAACATGTTTTTAATTTCTAATAAAAATATATTTATGAATAAAAAATTTGTACAAAAAATGTTCACATTCAAAAGAAGTTAAAAAATGTTAATGATTCAGATGTATACACTGTTAAAGCTAAAAAACAACAACGACAAAAAAAAAAAAAAATTGTTCATATGAAACCAATATTGAATACAAAGAATTTACATACAAAAACTTGACACTTGCTTTAAACTAGATATTTCCTTCATTTTAGAAGATTTGTCCTTTTTTCATCGTGGACCCTCTAATATGTCATTTTCCTTTAATCTGGTTAATGCTGATCTAGTTTTTGGACCAACATAGCTCTTCTGTTTACTTACTGAATTTTACAGGTTTTGTTGAAGCTGGTTGATCAAGGAAGTCCTGCTGGTTTATTTAGTTGGAAGGCTGGTGTGGACGCTAGTGCCGGTGACCAGTAACCATGCTAGTCTTTGCATCAGGTTTGATATTTGCCATCAGAATTCAGTGTTTCTTTCTTAGTGTTTAGGCAAAATCTTTTTGTATGCTGATACAAGCATTTGTCTTCCTAGAAAGTTCTCTTGGTGACTCACCTCACAATTGCATTAGCCGTGTATGGCATTTTACACGTCTGTGTGTGTTCATCTCAGCGCAAGGCAATTACGCCAAGATGAAATATTCATTGGGTCCCCGGACGCTTTCCATTGCGCCCTCAAGCCCGGCATGAGGGTGTAGATTGCGTCTGCGAAGCGTCCTCTCCTGTGATACAACATCAATGAGACGTCGTGAAAGTGGCGTGAGATGCCATTCGGACTTTAACGACAAACATAAAAGAGATCCCGGGGCCTGTCAGGTCTTTATATCCCCTCTGCCCCCTGGGTAAACCTTCAGGGAAATCAACAGTTTGATATGCAGAGGCATGCTGAAAAATGTATGGGGGTAATAAAGGCATGCACAGATGTGGCATTTAGCCAAATATACTTGCTGATATATAACCATGCCCGTGTCAGCCTTTGAGCGTAGTGACCGTCTTTCATCGTCGATATGACAAAAAGTCATTGAGGGGGACCCAACGCTGATCTGGCCTTGTTTGTGTTTATGTATGTTCTCTGACATTTACTTTGCGACACGAAAAGTGCCCCTGGGTATCACATTATGGATACCGGGGGGCTTTAGAGGGAGAATTCTCATTTTGCCGAAATGAAACTTACGCTGGGACCAGCCTTTTATCATCTAAGTGCTTTTTGGTTGATGCAATTTTTATGCTTGTTGACAGATTTTCTTTTCTCTCTTTTCTCTTTTTTCCTTTCGCTCCAGGCCTCGTGAAGCTGGGAATCCACTGTGTCACATGTCAGAAAGTTGCCATAAAAATTGTAAACCGGGAGAAACTCAGCGAGTCTGTGTTGATGAAGGTAAGATTGTGCTATTCCTTCGATGTACTGCACTGAACTATAATGGAATTGAAAGTTGTGAATTTAAGATGGCTGTTAGTACCAAATCTGTCAGTTGCATTTACACTGTATTGGGTGAGGTTTGAATATTTACATATATTTAGAGTACTCACAAAGCTGATTATATATGTTTATTTTTGTTTGCGCTCTTTCCGAAAGGGAAAGTTAGTGCCATTTCTGTCCTAATTATGCTGAGGTGCTTGCTACAGCATCAAAACACGAAAAAGCCTTTTGAGTACAAACAGGCCGTTGTCACTGTGCTGCTGAATTGCTGTCAGGGGATTGTTAGTGTATTTGAAAGGATTACCCACAATTATTTTACCCATCTTGAGTAGTTGCCTAATGGTTCACAGCAGCATACTACCACTATCAGACTGGACATTGATTAGTAGGAGTTTAGTTAAGGTTATCTCTAATTGTTCATTATCCAGTTTAAATCATGCACAAGTGAGTGTTGCCATCAGCTCTCCATCTCTGATCCTCTAATTGGGTGCATATTTTGCTGAAAGTGATATGTTTGTCGCATCATGCTTAGCTCATGATATGTGAAGTTCCTTCTATGTATGTTGAAAGCCAAATGTTGGGGAGAAATTCACTAAGAATTAATGGCATCCATAAATTGGATTAGATGCAAATAATCAGGAAATTTGGGTTGTTCACACTATTCACAAATTAAACGGGCCAATTTGCGACAAGGAACATTTATAAATGGAAACAGCCTTGCTGATCGAGCTCAAGTGTTAGAACATGTCTCAGGACTGATGAAGAATTAGCAATTTGTTTTTGTTAGGTTTAATTAAGTGTAATTTCCAGATCCAGAAGCAACCATATACACTTGATTTGACTGTTAGAAAAGAAGAAATAAAATATTACATTTATTGAGGTTAATGCTTAAAGATTATGTATGTTATTCCTGCAGCACTAAATGAAACTGTATCCCATATCGGGATGAAACAGTAGACCGCCCTCTGGATATGCAAAAAGAAAATTCAAAATCTTCTTCACAAACAATATCTCATTCTTTAAAAAAAAAAAAAAATCAATTTTACAGGGTTTTTGAACAGTGTTTTGTTTGGAAACTGATGGCGTATGATGCAACACATTACTGATCGGGTTTATAGTTTTCAGCACATTCTTACTGATGCTTTCACAAGTCATCTTTGAGATTTGTTTGCCAGTGAGAAAACATTTCTGGACCATTGAGACTGCAATTGGATGGTCCTCAGATATTTTTTTTGTGCTTCTATGTAGTGCATATTTTGTGCCTATGGTTGTAAGGATGTTTAGCTACTTTCTGGAAAATAAGATGAGTACTGATAAAAATGCTATTTTTTTAGCTGTACTAATATGGTGGTCACATACCTATGCGTTTATTATAACATTCTGAAAGTCATCAGATGTTCTTTGCTTTATACAGTGAATAATCGAGTCTGTCAAACTACTACTGTGGTATTCATTTTAAGAAAAAAAAAAACTGACAAGATGGGCTTAAGAAGGTGCTGATGTTGCCAATTTGCTTTATGAATTCAGTGAGCTTTAACATAAAAGCCACCTCAACTTTTGACCCAGTCAACGTAATTTCCTCTCAGTGTCCATCCAGCATCATATGGATTTCATTAAATGGTTAATGGCTCATTAACTCCTGGTGGATTGTGGGGCAGTAGTAATTTAGATGAGCTGATTGGTTCCTCATTGTAATTGGATGTGAGAGTGGGCTATACAGTCATCCGGTCCACATGCAGTCCCCAGACCCCACTGCTCGCTCATAGGTGTTTGGAGTGCGGGGGAAATAGCTTCTCTGCAGGAAATAGACCTAAGCCTTATGGGAGTCTGATTGTGGATGCAAGCTTTTATGTTTCTCATTGTCTTGCTTTACTTTCCTCACCAGGCTGTATAATTTAGAAAACAAACGGATGCTGTCTGATCCCAACATAGAGTCAGAGTAAAACCACCTCCATGACTGATAGTTAGTCGTGTTTCTCTGAAGGTCACCCTGTAACCCATTCTATTGTATCTACAGCTTATTTTAGCTTCTCTCAGGGGCTGTTGTCATTGCAATCTGACATGATTGGCTTGGGGAGGGAGGTGGGGGAGAAAATTATATGCCTATCGTAAAAACGGCTTCAGATGTTGCACGCCTACATCAAGGTATCTGCGATTGATTTTTTTGTTTTTTTTTGAACAACTGGAATCAACGATGGAGGCAAAAGAGCGAGACTGCAAACTGCTGTTCTTATGCATCAAGAGTCCCAAAGTCTTGGCTAATCTCCTCTATGGTTTACTTTCCCATGGTTCCACATTGATTTGTCCCATTTAAACTAGAGTTCTGTTCAGTTCAACTCACTGGATAGTCTCCCAGTCATTGGCTGCTATGTTTCTCCTAGAGTTCCCCCCTCATCACGCTCTTGAAGGAATAAATAAACAATAATGACTTTATTAGCATAATTTTAGACCGTCGACGGGAGGTCACCTGTCATTCTGTTGTTTTCCCCCTTCTTCTCTTTCCTCAGCCTCCAGCAAACCCCACGTTGGTTGGCATTTGCATAGCGTGGAGCCGGTGTGCAGCTGTCAGTGTGTGGAAGAGCATGTGTAGTTGTATGTTGAAAGCAGGGGGCTCGGGTACTTCCTGTCAGTGTGTGCTTGCTGGGACACAGTATTCGAAAGAGTGTGCATGTGTGCAGTCAGAGTCCAGGGTGAGCGCGTCAGGTTTTATTTGTGTGTGTAGTGTGTCTGTGTGTTCATGTCTGCTCCCAGGGAGAGGCGGTGTTGTGTGTTAGGTCGTGGCACGCACAGAACAGAAGCCTGGCATTTGAGAACATGCTACTCGCAGAGAACTCCACGGCCCCTGCCTGGTCCTTCCTGAACTAATGAAGTCGTCTCTGACATTTTCAGACATGAAAAGAAAAGCTCTTTGACTTTCTTTGCGGTCACACTAATGAGGTTTATGTCAGGAGGTGACCTCGGCCTACTTTGCCTCAGAGGATGTGCTGCAGATGCCTCACAGCAATGTTTTTTTCAAGGGAAAGATATGTTTGTATGTGTGTGCTTTCATTATATTGCATAAAATTATAGGTGGTGTTTTTAAAACCAATGAATTTGATTAAAAATAGAGCACTTAAAACACTGGAAAAGCTTATTTCTCTGTGTTTCCACTCCAGCCCCATTTTATGGTGTTGTGGAAAAGCTGTATTAAAATGCTAAATAGTGTGCTTATTGTTCAGCTTCCCTTGAGGCAGGCTACTCAAAACTATTTATGACAAACCATGCATTAAACATCATTCCCTTCTATTGAATGACTGCCTCTTGACACTGCAGGGTGGATCCCAGTAAACATTTCAGAAAGGTATCACTCTTTGGTTTAATCAAGTCTTGGGTGGTTAATGGTAAATGTGTGAAAGTTTCTCTCAGCGTGCGGTGTCGAATCCAGACGGGTTCCGAGGGGAAAGCTAACATTTCTGAAACCAAGCCCAGTGTTGCCCAGGAGAGCGGCTGCTGAGGAGAAGGAGGGACATGTTACACCCCTGCAGTGAAGAGATAACTCAAGCTGTGGATGAGTGCCGGTACACTCACTATATGTTACACAGTGAAGGTGGAAGATAACCTTAACTATATATTTTAAAAGAGAAGTGTGCAATT
The DNA here is from genome assembly GCF_001515625.1 of Sinocyclocheilus rhinocerous. Taxonomy (NCBI): domain Eukaryota; kingdom Metazoa; phylum Chordata; class Actinopteri; order Cypriniformes; family Cyprinidae; genus Sinocyclocheilus; species Sinocyclocheilus rhinocerous. The sequence goes on along the minus strand of NW_015625591.1, from coordinate 208,249 downwards.
TCTACACCACTAGCACCACCAAACTGTATTGAAAAGAAAAAAATATATATTATATGTATGTATGTATTTATACGGGACATGTTACACCCCTGCAGTGAAGAGATAACTCAAGCTGTGGATGAGTGCCGGTACACTCACTATATGTTACACAGTGAAGGTGGAAGATAACCTTAACTATATATTTTAAAAGAGAAGTGTGCAATTTCTACACCTCTAGCACCACCAAACTGTATTGAAAAGAAAAAAATATATATTATATGTATGTATGTATTTATACATGGATGGATGGATGGACGGACAACTGTTCCTAAACTTCAGAACAGTGTTCTACAACAGCAGTGAAATTTCATCCATTCAAAAATTCAAATCTCACTCATTTACACTGTTTTTTTTTAATGATTTTCTGATGTTCCATACTGTCCAGCCAGTCACAACTCCGAGTTGATGCATTTACCTCACATTTTGTGGTGTTGCTTCAACATTCCTTTTCAAATCGAAGAGCAAAATGGCTCAAAAAATTTCTCAAAAAAGTTTTCAGGTATGTGCAATCAGTATATAACTGTTTAACAATACATAACTCAAAATATGTTTTAGGGTTTCATGACCCTTTAACTCTGTCCTTATTCTTACTTCATATCTGTCTTGGTTTTTGTTTTTCTATTGAATAACATGTATGATGCAGCATGTTACTGATTTTGTAGTTTTCAACAAATTCTTATTGACGCTTTCAAGACTATCATGATTTTTGTAACTTTGACAAACCCTCACCTGTATGTTGGCCAGTTAGAAAACATTGGTGAAAATCTGTAAAAACAAAACATTTATGTTTACAAAGCATAAAAAAATGATGTACAAGACAAAAAAAAAACATTTTTCAGGATCAGTGCAGCACTGGTTCTAATGGGCAAGAGGCTATTTTGTCAAATGTCCCAAAACTCACACTGGTGCCCAGGCCACCAGGCCATCCTTATATTTGAGCCTTGAGAGACTTTATTTTTTAACCTCTCCTGATCTTGAGTTGTATATTAGCTCTTGCTGACCTGAAGTACTTTAGTGTTTGTGTGGTGCTGACGCTTTGCTGAGTGAGATATGGAGTCAGCTTTTCACACCGATGCTCCAGAAGAGCTGATGAACTGTGACTCCCTACACAGAGACGCAGCTCCACATCTGGGCATGACTTATCCTGCTCTGCCCCCCGTGGTGTTCACTCCATCCATGATCTCTCAGTCAAATGAACCACTGCCTTCCTAATGGTGCTGCTCTGAAGTGATTTAAGACGGTGTTCGTTTAATCCACATTCACGGGCACTTTAGTCTGGGAAAAAGAGATAGTTGAAGGTCTTGATGTGATCACTGAGGCAGTAAGGTAGTGATGGCACATTGCAGAGATCTCGAAGCAGACTTCAATTCATGTTTGCTTGAGCTGTGAGGATTGTGTAAAGTGCATTTCTCTGCTTTTTGCTCTAATTAGATGAGTGCCAGTACACACACTATATGTTACACAGTGAAGGTGGAAGATAACCTTAACTATATATTTTAAAAGAGAAGTGTGCAATTTCTACACCTCTAGCACGACCAAACTGTATTGAAAAACAAAAAACTTATATGTATGTATTTATACATGGATGGATAGATTTTTTATATATATATATTTTTTATATTTGTATTAAGGCTGTGAATCAGTTAAACATTTGAATCAAATGTATCATGTTATTATAGGTAATTATAATTATTTGCATTTCACTACTGTTCAAAAGTTTATGGTCAGTAAGATTTTTTTTTAATGAAATCAGTACTTTTATTCAGCAAGGACACATTCAGTTGATCAAAAGTGACAGTAAA
>NW_015625591.1:168511-203431 GCF_001515625.1 Sinocyclocheilus rhinocerous | reverse complement strand
GTATATTAGCTATATTAGCTCTTGCTGACCTGAAGTACTTTAGTGTTTGTGTGGTGCTGACGCTTTGCTGTGGAGTCAGCGGAGTCAGCTTTTCACACCGATGCTCCAGAAGAGCTGATGAACTGTGACTCCCTACACAGAGACGCAGCTCCACATCTGGGCATGACTTATCCTGCTCTGCCCCCCGTGGTGTTCACTCCATCCATGATCTCTCAGTCAAATGAACCACTGCCTTCCTAATGGTGCTGCTCTGAAGTGATTTAAGACGGTGTTCGTTTAATCCACATTCACGGGCACTTTAGTCTGGGAAAAAGAGATAGTTGAAGGTCTTGATGTGATCACTGAGGCAGTAAGGTAGTGATGGCACATTGCAGAGATCTCGAAGCAGACTTCAATTCATGTTTGCTTGAGCTGTGAGGATTGTGTAAAGTACATTTCTCTGCTTTTTGCTCTAATTAGATGAGTGCCAGTACACACACTATATGTTACACAGTGAAGGTGGAAGATAACCTTAACTATATATTTTAAAAGAGAAGTGTGCAATTTCTACACCTCTAGCACGACCAAACTGTATTGAAAAAAAAAAAAATTATATGTATGTATTTATACATGGATGGATAGATTTTTTTATATATATATATTTTTTATATTTGTATTAAGGCTGTGAATCAGTTAAACATTTGAATCAAATGTATCATGTTATTATAGGTAATTATAATTATTTGCTATTTCCCCATGAATGAGCTGATTCGCTACAATATATATATATATATATATATAAAAAGAATAAAAAAAGTAGCTTGCTATAGATTTTGGAGACAGTAGCTTTTGTCCTTGTAGTGAAAGAGAAAGTCAGAAAAAAAAGCCAAGACAATGTAGCAGGAACAGAATAAAAGATGAAATTTGCAGTCCAGCACAGAGGCAGAGTGAATGGCTGATGAATGATGGCTGACCCTAATCCTGTTTTCCTGCCATTGATGACAGCGCTGTCATTTTTCTCTCTATAGATGTTTCTCTCTCTTCTCATCTAAATGATTATAGATCATGCATCTCCCTCGCTCTATGGTAGATTGTTGTTTGCAAGGGAGATGTTTCCCTCATCGCATGCAGAGAGAGGGACACAAAACAAAATAAATGGCTGTCACACGCTTGCCTCCAGCCCGGTGCATCTTCATCTAATTTGCATATATAACTCTTTGAAGATGCCAAGTTGAGGTTCAAGTTTATTGATGACCCAAAAGAGCACTGTATTGTTAGTAGTTATTTTACTGTGTTCAGTTACAATGCCTCTCTGCTATGTCACTTCAATACACGTGAAGTGCTAAAATCTCAGTGATCTGATTTTTTTTTTTAACAAATTACCTAAATCGTTTCAGTTTATGGCACTGAGTACATCTGAATACATTTGACCTGTATTACTGTTCATGTTCATGTTTAATTCAGTTATACCTGTAGCTAGCCTACAGCATTAAAGGAATAGTTCACCCGAAACTCACCCTCAGGCCATTCAAAATGTAGATGAGATTCTTCATTGGAACAGATTTGGAGGAATTTAGCATTACATCACTTGCTCACCAATGGATCCTCTGCAGTGAATGGGTGCCGTCAGCATGAGTGTCCAAACTAATATATCAGGGATATTTGTCCAGCTGACCAGTCTTTATCACAGAAAATAAGTCTGACAAGGTTAGGATGTCACCCTGAATGGTTTAATTTATTTTGGATTAATTTTGTGATGATTTTTTTATTTATTACTAAATTAATAATTTAATTGACATTAAATATTGAAATAATTTTATTATGAGAAAAGAAAGACTACTAACACTAGCAAATCTATTGTCTGGGACCACTACCAATGGTCAATTATTTTTGATGATATATGTTTTCATTATATAAATATATAGTTTGACCAGAGTGATCAGAATCAAGTATTCTAGAAAGCTATGTAATAATGTATAGAGGTAATAATGTTATTTGTGAATGGAGTTGTGTGGGTGGTGATTAATTAGCACCCGAAACTCACCCTCAGGCCATTCAAAATGTAGATGAGATTCTTCATTGGAACAGATTTGGAGGAATTTAGCATTACATCACTTGCTCACCAATGGATCCTCTGCAGTGAATGGGTGCCGTCAGCATGAGTGTCCAAACAGCTGATGAAAACATCACAATAATCCGCAAGTAATCCACATGAATCCAGTCCATCTATCCATGTCTTGTGAAGTGAAAAGCTGCATGTTTGTAAGAAACAAATCCATCATCAAGGCTTCTTAACTTTAAATCTTTGTTGCTAATGTGTGGCAATATTCCTACACAACAGTACATTCAGTCTTTCTCTGTTTCATGTGTACTTCTTTCTCAAATGATTAATGTGCAACTTTGACCCCAAGTCACAGCACTTTGTTGGAGGTCTTTTTGCTTGAGTGACCAGATATATAGTGATTTTGTTCAGTCCACAGCATGGTAGGTGCAATCTTGAGTGGTGTTCCACTGGTACAGTGTGAAAGTCATCAAGCTGGTCAAAACTGGTGTTTTCTGAGAGCTGGTCATTTGCTACCGCTACAAATGGAGATTTGATTTACATTTGGGACTCATTCGATTCACATCAACATTGAATAGACTTATGTTTCAATGAAGATATGTGGTTTGAATCAATGCAAATCTTTTTTTTTTTTTTAAATGCAGTTTTTCAAACTCAAGATGAATTATTTGAATTTTTGAGAAGTCATAGGTTAATTAATATCCAATTTATCTTTTTCAGTGGGATATGCTCTCAAAAGATTTATTTCTATACATATATTAATGCCTTTTTCTGTAATTTAAATGCAGTCTATCTCAGGCTCTGGGTGCTTTTTATCTGTATTGAGCTTTTCAATCATATTTGAGTAAGTAATGGGTACAGGTTGTTGATTACTTTTCATTTATCATTATTTATTTTTAAAGCACAGTAATTGCAGGAACGATCCACCTGTCCCGAAGAAACTTGTTCAAGGTTATAATAGTGATAGAGCAGTAGTGTGATATTGATAAATATATGCTTTATGAGTCCCTCTTATGTAGGGTTGAACAGAAAGCCTTTGTTTTGCCAATCCTTAACTGTTAGTGAACACTAACACTCCAAAGAGAAAGGAAAAATTGAAATCACATCATATGACCCCTTTAAGGATGATATATAAACTTCATGGTACATGTTTATATGTTTTCTGCCATAATCGTGTTTTTCCACAATCCTATTCTCCTCTGCCTGACTTGGTGCATCAGCATTGACTGGTCATTTGATCAAATGGAGAAGGCCCTGAGGAATCAGGAAGGAGAAGATAAAGGAATGCCGTTACCTTTTCATTTGGTCCCTTGAGTGACCTTTAACCTTCCTTCCTTCCTTGCCAAAGTCATTATGGCTGAACTGAGACTGGAGCAGTAGAGAAAATGTCCATTATGTTAGATTTATAACTGTGGTCCATGTCTACTGCTGCCTACAATGACAGATAAATCAATTGACGTGGACACCTGTGTTCCATGATTATGATTGCACAGATGCCTTGAGAGGATGTGAAGGTGAAAGATGTCTTTGTGTCGTTAACTAGCAGATCTGTCTACTTAAAAAATGGTTTCACACCTGTCTACATAAAAACCGGTTTCAGTTTTATAGCCTAATAACTGATTGCTGACCTTTCTTGAAAGGTTACTGTTAGCGCTCTTTTTAAGGAAAGTTTGAGGGGTCTATTCTTAGGGCTTAAGAATGATCTGAAAAGTGATTATAAAATCAGCTTGGCTTATGATTTAATTAGATGGCATAATGTAATCATAATTAATTTGCTGAAAAACAAAGTTGGTTTCACTTGTTGTGTGTCTAAGCTTGTTTCAGTGTTATTATTGTAAACTAACACTATTAAGAATAATTTTTTTGTTAATTGAAATAAAGCTGAAATAAAATATAAATGTTGAATGAAAAATGTTACATTTAATTTTAAAAAGTAGTATTTTGAAAACTAGTAATTAGAAACTAACTGAAATAAATTAGTTTGAAGTACTTAAATTACTAAAACTTAAATAAAAAGAAATTACAATAAAATATTATTTAAAAACAATAATAAAGATAATAAAAATGACAAAAGCACTTAACAAAATAATGAAAAGTGAATAAAATGGAAAGTATATAAATGAAAGCTCATTCAAATTATTACAGCTGGGTGACAGAATCTTGCTGTTGGCCTTCAAACTGCCATTTTATGCAGCCAACTAATTTTTTTTTTTTCACACTGCAGCCAAGCAAAACAAAGTTCTTAAAATGTAATGATTCTTGCCCTAAATGTGGACCGTAATGCGGTAACCCTCCTCCCCGGTTATAATGGTTGCTATTCCCCTGGTGTCTATAGAGTAAGTTTCCAACACATTGTATCGTGGGTAAGCTATGATTTATGGTAAAAGCACTTCTTCAGCACTACAGATTCTCTGAGCCAGAGTGGGCCAGTCAGTGGGCGGTTTTTCCTTCATACAATAAATCTGTACTTGACCACACAGCACAAAACTGTGACTAGTACTGCGCCATTGAACTATTGATTTAAATACAGCATGTGTGGCTGTGATTGGTGTGCGAGATCAAGCTGTCTCTCCAGGATGAGTGAGTGATGCAAAAGATGGATCATAATTACTTTTCTCTATGAGCACGGGAGTCTTTTAGCGTGTGTGTCCCCGATCACGGCAGGGTGAATATAATGGCTTCTGTCGTAAATCTATATCCACAGAACTGGGCTCAGGTTTACCGCTGTCATATCTGCAAGAATACACACTTTTTCTTGTTTCTCTCATCAGTGCGCAATTGAAAGTTTTCCACCCCCTGTATATCGTCTCATACATCAATATCCAAAAGAACAGAAAGTGAGGACTTAACATATTGACTGTACCACTCCTTGTCTTGGGAAATGGCTGCATTCTTCCCTAGCTTGTTCTTCTCTAAGAATCTAAAGCTAGAGGGTTAAAAACAGCACAATGAGATGCCAACAGTGTATTTTTGAGTTTGCGGAGAAGAGCCTCTCTGGATAGGAAGTTTTTGATCAATTAAAACACATTCCTTTCGTATTTAAATCAATGTTCCTCTTCAGGAACTCGAGCTGCGTCGGAAACGCTAGGGGAACGCCTTCTGTGACCACGCTCTGAATAGGGATGTAACGGTATGAAAATTTCATATCACGGTTATAGTGACCAAAGTTATCACGGTTATCAATATTATCACGGTTTTGTTAAAATTAGATGAACATGTTCAAAAAGAACTGATTCACACTGAAAACATTTCAATAAGTTTTATATTTGAAAATCAACAAACAACAAATACAATTAGCAGCTATATGCACTTTTTTAGCATAAAAATTAAATTAACATTAACATGAAGCTCTAATAATAATAATAATAATAATAATAAATCACGTATATATATATATATATATATATATATATATATATATACACATACATACTGGTTTGTGATCATGTGATCTTCGGTTAGGAGATCTTGTGATGCTTTTTAAAGCAAAGTTGGGGTTGATTTCGAGTTCACATACAAACATAAATAGAATAGGCTAATTAAATTAGTCTATTTTAATGTAAGACAACATATTTTTCGTCAGTGATAGAAATATGATTTAAGACGGTAGTGTAAGCAAGTTTAGTTTAAAAACGTTTAATAGTAAATAAGACAATTAGACAATATTTGAATAAAATAATAATAAGAAGAAGAATAAATATTTATTTGCAACAACTGATGGACCACTGAATGCTGCACGCACGCGCAGCGTTGCCAAGGTAACATTTGGTCAGTCATTCCCTTCGCCAAGGGAGTTACAAACGCTTATACGAGACAGTAATGCCCTGCACCCTTCAAAGAACACACTTCCGTTGGTCTCACCGCACGTGCTTTTATAGCTTCCTGGTCATGACGTCACCCGCCCGTGACGTCCCGCTCAGCTATTGGACTGATTTCACATGTTATTCAGAGCGTGGTCACAGAAGGCGTTCCCCTAGCGTTTCCGACGCAGCGTCTCGTTCCCTCGAGGAACTAGGGTTACATACGTAACCTGAGACGTTTTTCACATTTATTCCTCACTGAGCCCAGGGCAACTAATTTCTGGAAGGTCAAAAAGGCATCAAAGCAGTTGTTTATTGAGGGTAGGCGCTCTTAAAGCTCCCAATATTCCTATGCAAATGTGCATGCATAAATTTGAATTCATGACTAGCAGTGTTTCTTGTTTTGACATTGGCCTGTAAGATATAATTTGCAAAGTTTACTTAAGGGAAACAACAACATTACAACAAGCAGAATATGCACAGAGGTGATGTTTACTGTTCAGCTCAACTAAAGCCACGGTTTATGAAATTGTCCTGGGAGACGTATTCTCGAGAACTCTATCAGAAAGTCATCTTCGGTGGACCCAGCAAAAGGTTCCTCCCTGTAGATCCTCCAACCCATCATCCTAAAGTCTGCCTCACTGCACTCTATTTCCAAATCCAATTTCTCGATAGCGGACATGCTAATCACACGCCTCTAAAATGGGTTTCCTGAAGCAATTTAGGGGTGAAATTCAACTTTTCAGTCATAAATATTCAGACTCTGTAATGTTTATGTGGCCTTAGAGCAAGTTGTGTTTTAATTCTAACACTTGTGCATCATGTGTGGCTTTAAGGGAGCGGAACATTGTGAGACCAAACACTGCGTGTGTGTCGTGGGTCAAGAAGCAGATTGGCTGCGAACAGAACTAAGCCTTGTACCGAACAGAGCTGCGGTTATCTGCTCGGTCCAGACGAGGGGACAGAGCAAGACCAACAGGATTGCGTGCAGAAACATTTTGCTTGTTCAAACTTGAGGCAGAAATCTGTGGCTGAGATCTCTTGGATGTCAGCAGTGCTGGTTTAGTAGGTCACTTAGGTGCCTCTTTAGACTGGAAGTGTTTGGAAGGATGGGATGAGGTGTGTGGCACAGCCTTACTTACGTTTACTCTTGTACTGTACCTCTGCTTTCACCAAACTACCAAACTATGAAAATCAAGAACACTGGGACATCCAGTCATTATTTATTTTGAGTATATGTTAAACAAAAAATAAGCACATTTTGGTCAAAATAAAAGTGTAATTAAAGGGATAGTTCACCCAAAAATGAAAGTTGTCATCACTTATTCACCCTTATGTCATTCCAAACCAGTATGACTTTATTTCTCATGTGGAAAATGAAAATGTTGATTTTAATTTGAATTTTTTTTCTAGGGTCAGTGTTGTTTTGGACCTCAAGTTTGTTTGAAATCTTTTGTTTCTCAACTGATGGGATTAAATACGAAAAAGCACAACACAGAAAGTACTGCAACCAGGAAATAAAGCAACATTGACAGTATAAAGCTCTGAATATCTGGGGAAAAGCTTGATTTTGGCCAAAAGGAAAGAGAATTTTATGGTAGGACGTAGAGAAAACAAGTTTACCAAGTTTGAATCCGAGGCTGTCGTGAGAGCAGTTATCAGACTTCTGTAATTATTCATCCAAGCGCAGACATCCAGGCTTTTATTTTGGGGGATAGAACCTCATCACAGACCACCCGAAGACTCAGACCAAAGGCACAACACCAGAACGGAGGCAGAAAAACGGCATCAGACATGAAACGCTCATCTCCAGTTGGCAGCCTTCTCATGAAAAACGGATGATTTAGCTAATCCTACCATGCCTTAAATGATAAGAATAATAATGCTTATGGGTCACTGTGAGCTCTGGCTGAGCAGAGGGTTTGGAGAACAGGAAAAATGAGTGATGCTCCTACAGATTTGAATCATTTTAATTTTAGACTTTGAAGGATCAGACAGCATTTAAAATGCAACTTGCTCTTTGTTGTTCCTCTCAAGTGTGTGTATATATATATATATATATATATATATATATATATATAATTTTTTTTTTTTATATATATAATGGAAGTCAGTGGTCACCAAAACTGTTTTGTTACCAACATTCTTCAAAATATCTTTTTATGTTCTGCACAAAAAAGAAAGTCATACAGGTTTGGAATGACATGAGGGTGAATAAATGTTGACAGAATTTTCATTTTTTTGGTGAACTAATCCTTTAATATAACACAGCATTCTGTGTGAACTGTTACTGTAAACACTAGTGTGCATCTGGAAATGTATTTATTGAATGTGTTTCCATTGTAGTTAATGCACATATCTGCTTAAATAAAATGTGGATCCACCTGAGGTGAGTATAAGTTATTTTATAACCAGACTGTGGCAGACAGGGGGCGGAAGAGGTGGTAGCAGGGCTGTAACCACCATTGACGCCCTTCTTTAATATTCAGATTAGTGGTCAACTAATATAGTTGTTTTTTTGGTTGATTCTGAAATGATTTCATTTTGTACCCTCATATCCTGAATGTATGTGGTCACATCCCTGAGTGACTGAACGGTTTAGGAAACATTTGGAAGTAATCAATCTAGGTCTATTGGAAAAAAAAAAAACATGCCTCGATCTACATTTTTGCTAAACTCCTAGAACGTACATATACATACAATTCATTGGACATTCCAGCACAAATGATTTGCATTGCACAACCAGTTCCATATGTATGGGTTTTCTGACATAGTAAACTTGCTCAGTAGCTCATCTGGTACAGCACTGCACTTGCGATATGGAGCACTCGAGTATGAGTCCTGTCAAACACGAGTCCTGATAACAGAGCTCAAAGACTTGTAGAAGCAAACTAAAATCGTATTTTAAGCTCTTTAACCTATAGTTGCACCGGCGCCACTGAAGTCATGCAGTAAGCGCTGCTAATTCAAAATTTCGTTTTGAAAAAAAACAAAAAACTGAAAAAGGAGCAATTGTTTCATTTTTCCACTTCCAACATTAAATCAAAAAACGAATGAACGAATGATACACGGATTGAATAAGGTTAGATATTTTGCTGACTTGTGTACTTACAGTATCCCAATGGTATCCATCAAAGTTTAAATTTATGACTAGAGATGACAGGATTTTTATGGTTTCTTCAGAAAATAGTTTTTTTTTTTTTTTTATCTTACATTTGGTTTTAACAATATCAGTTTAGAGTTTAGTATAGGTGGCAACATGATAGAGCATTAAGATTTTAGCACTGTCACAATATGTACAACAGCCAACGTAATAAAACATTGCCAGATTCACATTCACTTGGTTATAGATAAAACTGAACGCACTTTCAGCACCACTCAACTGGACATTTCACTCTGAAAGTGTTGCAAAACTTTCAAGAACCAAATTTAATGTCATTTTGCTAAATTGTCCCCACAGGCACATTTTTCCAGTGAACCTGGTTTGGAAATAATCATTATATTTGAAATGTGGTCCTGTTAGTGGTACAGAAGCTCCACCTTTAATTGTGCATTTCATTGTCCTCTTTCCCTGCTCTCCTTTCCTCCTTTCCACTGAGCTTTCATTCATTTGCCATCCAGCCGTTTTCAGACACACTCACACCTGATGGATCTGATTTGAGCCACAGCTGCTGGTTGGTCACGTAGATGGATTGGCTATCACCGAGGGATGGCAATTGTGTTTAATATCCACCAATATCCTGTACGGTGTGTCTCTGGAGGTATTAGCTAAGCCATGATATGCCTCCCAGTGCTCCTCGTCTAAGCCTTCAGTGAGACGTTAAGGTCTGCTGCTTTAACCCCCTCCTCCCCCCTCGTGCTCAAGTGTCTGTTTCCACATGTGTTTGAGTTAATTAGTTACAAAGCCACAGCAGCTCCCAGGAGAACCGCCGCTACTGAACAGCCTCCATCTTTATTAAAGAAGCGCAACTTGAGTGCTTTCCTTCCGCTTTTCTGTTTTTTATGGGTTTCTTCATCTGCTGCTCTTCCATTGCTTTGATTGGGAAGTTGGTGTGTTGTGAGAGAGCTTGAGGAATTAAGATGGATTGGAGGAAAGAGGCATCAATGATAAATAGATCAGGGAACGGCAGAAAGAGAGGTGATGTGTCACGTTTAAATTCGTGCTCACGCTGACAGCAATTAAACCCTGGAGGACAGCAAGTCTCTGTGCTCTTGGTTGATTATACGTGTTCCTACATTACTGCTGTATTAAAATTTTTTAGGTGGTGCATCACTGTCTGCATTTCCATTGACAGTCACTGCTCACTGATATGGACATTTTTGCAGATACAGTTAACAGTGTGTGTGTTTGTGTGTGTGTATATGTATATATATAATATAATTTTTTTTTTCATTTGAAAGCCAATAACTGATATATTGCCCAATCTTAGAAATCAGTCTAATAATTTATTCCTAATAATTCCTTTACATTTTTTTAAATAAGGGAAATTTAGAACATTTTTAATAAAAATTTTAATTTAATTTAATTTAATTTAATTTAATTTAATTTTAATTTATTTATTTTTATTTTATGTGGGTCCCATGGTCAATTGGCTATAATATATACGCTTAAATATATCAGCCATTTTATTTATTGAGCCAATAGCGATAACATTAAAAAGCACAATTATTGGCCAATAACACTTTGACTTTTGATATATCATGCATCCCTGCTCAGTGGCTGTATCACCCCATAGTCAGTCATGTTTCTAGAAATCGCCAAATCTCATTTACATGACTTATTTACATCATTTGAATGACTTCCATTTGCTTTGTCACTGCAAATTAGTGTCACCCCTTAACTCTGCTTGAAATTGTCTGTGAATGCATGTTTATGTATGGGTAAGAATGACTGGTTTTGTGTGTGTGTGTGTCTGTGTGTGTGTGTGTCATACATCCACTAAAAGCACATCAAGACCGGTTGGTTAAAGTGAAGTCATATGTTTTTAAGCGAGGCTTTATGGTTCAGCTCAACTGTAGGTAGTTGAGTGGCATGTTTGTGTTGTACCTGGGTAGTTTAGGCATTGACGGGATGAGAGAGCCGGTGCGCTTGTAGTTGAGGAAAACTCCCACAACCAGAGCTCCAGTAATCAGAATAATAACCACTGCTAACAGGACGGTCACAGCTACACACACACACACACACACACACACACACAGTATGTAAGACATATGAGTGCAGTCTCACTACTCTTCATTTGAATTTAACATGCTGAACGAGCTGGTTAGAGTAACCAGAGTGGATAAATAACAGCATCACATGTTACAACCGTGAGTAAGAGTGTTTACTCAACACTTACAATGAAACATTTTTATAACTAATTAACAAGTAAGGGTTTGTTTACCTGTCCCTGCAGGAGCACCTCTAGACTTCCCCATTTCACAGTAACTACCCGAGTATCCGTATGAACACCTGAGGAGCAAAAACACTGACCTGTTAGAGACAATCTGACACTGACAAAACCAATTTCTCTTTTATTCTAAAAATAAATAATAATTTCATTCCATGTCCATAAAGGGGTCACAGCATGCATCTTTAAACAGTTTATTTAACTACATTTTTACCTTGTGTACATTTGTAATGTTAATAGTTTCTTTTCCAGAAATAATCATTTCGATTTTGGACCATTGCTACATGTGTTCATGCTTTCAGATGTATTTATATGTTGCTAATGTTCAGAACGAGTCATTTCAGAAGCTTAGTTCAAACAAATTGTAATTTTTAAAAATGTAATTTGAATGTAATAATTTTTAAAATATTTAAATGATTAAATTATTATGAGTTCATATTAAATATTGCAGCAGTCATTGATCACTAAATATCTATCTATCTATCTATCTATCTATACATACTACCATGTACATGTGGGAAGTATCACCTATATCAATATAGATACTGATGCATCCGTTAAATAGATTTTTTTTCAATTTCTGATGATAAAATGAGTAATTATAGCATTGTTAACATTTCATAGGCCTATACTTCATATTTATTATAATAGGTTTATATGAAGGTATGTACAGTATGTATAAATATATATATATACACCATTTGTATTGTTTTATTCATATATCTGACATCAGTCATTTTAGCAGCTTAGTTTAATTAGTCTTTTTTACATAGCCTTTTTTCATTGGGGTGGAAGTACTAAGTTCTAAAAGTTCCAGCAAGTTGTCATAGAACAATGAACACATCTCTTAAAATGTCAATGAAAATATGATTCCTCATGATATGAGCCCTTTAAATAACGGCTGTGATGCTCTACACTAGCGTTCACACTCACTTGCACTTCGGCAGGCCTCCCTCATCAGTGTAGCATGTTCCTCCGTTCATGCATCTGCATGCAAGCGGCATGGACACCTCTGCCTCAATGGCTACAGGTGCAAGGCACGCCATGAATGAATGCAACACAGCCACAATGTAATCAAACACTCACTTTTATCTCAGTATCAATGCACTGAAGTCAAAACACCACGATAATAATGAAAACATGCAGTAGTAGCAGCACATGCATGTATGTTATGAAATGTATTGATGGGATGCAATGGAGCCAATCAGCTCATCTCAAACTAACAGCAGTCAGTGTGTGTTCATCTCTTACCGGCATCACATTCATTATTGTTGAAGGCGAGCAGTGTGGAGCCCTGCGGACAGGCACAGGTGTATCCACCCGGCCGCAGCAAACACAAGTGACTGCAGACACTCTGACAGGGGTTGAGCACTGCAAGAGAATGTGAACGGTGATTTACTATTACTATTACAGGAATTATCTTTGGCTAAAAGAAATGCGGTGAAAAGGAACTGAGGAATTGGCACTTTCATTCAGCTTAATTCACCTCAGATGTGGTTTCTACACAGTTGTTATTGTGTATAACGACAAATGCAAAACCACTATCATGACCATATAGACCTATTTAGACATATAAGTCATTTATTGCTAATATATATATATAATTTTTTTTTTCATTTGAAAGCCAATAACTGATATATTGCCCAATCTTAGAAATCAGTCTAATAATTTATTCCTAATAATTCCTTTACATTTTTTTAAATAAGGGAAATTTAGAACATTTTTAATAAAAATTTTAATTTAATTTAATTTAATTTAATTTAATTTAATTTTAATTTATTTATTTTGATTTTATGTGGGTCCCATGGTCAATTGGCTATAATATATACGCTTAAATATATCAGCCATTTTATTTATTGAGCCAATAGCGATAACATTAAAAAGCACAATTATTGGCCAATAACACTTTGACTTTTGATATATCATGCATCCCTGCTCAGTGGCTGTATCACCCCATAGTCAGTCATGTTTCTAGAAATCGCCAAATCTCATTTACATGACTTATTTACATCATTTGAATGACTTCCATTTGCTTTGTCACTGCAAATTAGTGTCACCCCTTAACTCTGCTTGAAATTGTCTGTGAATGCATGTTTATGTATGGGTAAGAATGACTGGTTTTGTGTGTGTGTGTGTCTGTGTGTGTGTGTGTATGTGTATGTGCGTGCCAGGGCTGCTCAGCTAGTGGGCACTGGAGAGTTTGGACAGAACAGCAGAGCTCTGGAGAGAAGAGACAAACACCTCCTCCTCTATCGCATCATCACTTCATGAGCTCTTCACACACACACTTTTGCAAATTGCCAATAAAACACATAGTTGCAAACACCCATAAAGTCACACATAACATATAACCAAACATTTTAAACACAACAAACAGACAGCTGTGTGGTTAAATGTGTTGTTATTGGGTAAAATCTGATGCCTCTCCAATATATTGGAGTTGTGTCCCAGTCCCAGCTGTGAGAACATGAGCTCTGTCTGCCTTCATTCATTTGCTGTGTGTTGTGTGACCATCCCCACAAGTGCAGTTTTATTAGCATGCATCAACACACCATCTGCAACCTGAAATCATGCAATAATTGAGCATAATAAATGATGTTAAATCCATTAACAAAGGCAGAGGTTGTAAGTTGTTTGTTTAGGACGTGTTGAATTATACACTGTTAAATATGCTGGTTTAAATCGCAATGTTCTTAATTAAATCTGAATTGCAAAGGGAAAAAAGTACTGTGACACACACACATTTTCACACATTTCTTTTTCTCTTCCATTTGCTCTCTCAATATCCGGGATTAGTCATTCATTTTTCCCTCTCTGCTCAAAGCCAGTGGAGAAATGAAATCTCTTTCCTGTCTAAAGCCCTGTGTGTCATCAGTTGAAACCAAATACATCAATGTCATTAATGTCACTGACTTGTGGCCATTTAACCTTGTAATTTTATGTCATACCCAAACTGAAATCTTTCTCTCTAGGGAAATTAATCACTTGATAATCACTTTTGTTGGCAAGAAAGATGCTATTACAGTGGTGCTAATTGTTAAACATGGAAACTCAATAAAAAAGGGCACGGAGGTGAGCCAGTCTCCTTTTTTATAATGAGGAATGATGCAGATCACTGCGCCGCTCCTATCTGTCCGCATAATCAGATGAATGTGTGCGTACATGTGTGTGTATTTTTATTGGATCATTAAAATCATAACCGCTGCTGTCTCTGTTTATTTGACTTGAAGTAAGTGTTAACTCTGTATTAGAGTTGGATTGAACTCATCTGGATTCAGACAGGATTACTGGAGTTTGTTGATAAGATGAAGTCTCCATTATCCTGTGATCACAAGTGCTGTTTGGCAGAGATCTGACGTGCAGGTAAATGTTGTGTGTTTGGATTGCCCTCCTCTTGTCTGTGCCAGCACAGCTTTACACCTGCCGCAGACAGATGAGAGTGTGTGTATGTGTATGTGTGCATGGGTCACCTTTTTCCTACATTGTGAGGGCCAAATGTCCTCATGAGCAGATAGTAAAACCTGAAAGAGAAAAGCAGCTTAATGAACCCATCATTTACCCTCATATCGTTCTAAGACTGTATAAGTTAATGTTTTTGGCAGAATACAACAGAAGATATTTTGGAAAAAAAAAAAAAATGGAGTTTGTTGATAAGATGAAGTCTCCATTATCCTGTGATCACAAGTGCTGTTTGGCAGAGATCTGACGTGCAGGTAAATGTTGTGTGTTTGGATTGCCCTCCTCTTGTCTGTGCCAGCACAGCTTTACACCTGCCGCAGACAGATGAGAGTGTGTGTATGTGTATGTGTTCATGGGTCACCTTTTTCCTACATTGTGAGGGCCAAATGTCCTCATGAGCAGATAGTAAAACCTGAAAGAGAAAAGCAGCTTAATGAACCCATCATTTACCCTCATATCGTTCTAAGACTGTATAACTTAATGTTTTTGGCAGAATACAACAGAAGATATTTTGGAAAAAAAAAAATTTTTTCCCCATACCGTGAAAGACCGTAAGGTCCAGTGTTGTTATTGTTACCTAAAATTAAAATGATTAAAAATTGTTTTTGTTAGCTAAAATTAAGCTGAAATAATATATATATACATACACACACACACACACACACACACACATATATATATGTTGGCTGAAAAATCTAAACTTAGAAAATGAGAAAGTTTTTAAAAATGAGAAAGTTCCTTGGCAACTAACTGAAATCAAATAAATTTAAGCTGAAGTCTTAAACTGAAATAATAATAATTTAAAGCTAAATAGAATTATTTAAAATAGATTTTGAGGGTTTTGGAATGAAAAATATTATCAGCTAATTCAAAACCGTAGAAATAAGTGAAAAGTAGAAAAACTAATGTACTTACCTAACCAGTTCAAACACACACGCACACATATATACTCACACACTTGAGCTCTGTTATTGCTCCTTATTTGTTGGGCTTGCTACTTATTCATTAAGAAAAGGTCATGTTATTCTAAGGGCTAACATTGGAGGAATATATCCTGCCATTAACATGTGACAAAGCAGCTCTGACATGGGCCAAGAATGGCCTGCGGGAGAAACTTGATCGCACAGAGAGTCCATTTGATTTAATATGTGATCATTAAGCATTTTTTTTCGCCTTTTCACCCACTTCGAGCACACATTAATTTTGGGTCTTGGCACAGAAGATGCTTCATAAGCAGTTTGTTCTTTCCAAATTGGCAAGGACACATAATGCAGGTGAGACTAGCGGTGGCAGCACAGGGAATAATCAAAGACTCTGCCAGGAGCAGAAACAAGCATCCTGCCCCTGAATGATTACAGTGATTGTGTAAACCCAATGAGAAAGATCATGTGCCGTGATAGATCAGGGAGAAGCTATCTCTCTCTCTATAGTTCACGAAAGCTGAGCTCAAAGCCATCTGCTAAATAAAGAAGAAGAAAAAAAAAACACTGAGAGAATGTGAGAACGAGAGAGAAATGTTGAGAGAAGGTTGCCATGACAGGGATTGATACAGTATATAAGGCAGTCAGTAAGGTCCTATGTAGGGTTGTGGGGAGGCTGGAGCTGATCTCACCTGGATCGAAGCAGGGTAATTATATTAATTAACTAAAACTGAAACCATAAAAATTTATTTGTTACTTGAAATTAATATATATATATATATATATATATACTAAAATAACTCCAACTAAAACACAAATTATAAATAAAAATGACAAAACACAACAGAATTACTAAAATGGAAAATATAAAAAAATAAATAATTCAGATTTTTTATAAAAATTATAATCAGTGATGCTAAAATAAAAGCCAGGGCCTTCTTGTGGTGAGGCAACAGTGCTATCCACTTTATTACCCCATTTATTATTTTACATTTATGGATAAATTGGACCAAATTGGGAATAAAATAGTAGCTAACAAGTGTCCATTATTCTGTACGTGGGACCTCCTTCAATTTTGTTAAAATGTACAATATTATGTAACAGCTGTATGACAGGTGCATATTCAGTGCGTATGAAGCTCTTTGGAACTTTTAGAACCAATAAATATGGATAATAGTAATAGTTAAGGATGGAGAAAACATTTGACTGCTACTGTAATCTTTTAACCTAAAAGAAGTCAGGACAAGGGTGTGTTATTGACCTGAACACAGACTGTGTGGCTTGTAAAAATACATGATTCTTTACTACATATCGACAAATTATGTTTCCATCCATCTGTCCTGGCCAAAACATTCCCTCTTTCAGTTTATAACACCTCTGCTTCTGTAATTGTTTTTGCTCCATAGAGTATTGATTGGCTGAGTACAAATGAAAGGTGATTGTGTCTAATAGGATTGTGGCTCACTTGGACACTGTACAAGGTTAGTCTCTGAGCAGGTGTATGATGGGAGACATCATGCAGCGTCGACTTCGGCAATGCAACTTTCATTAGTGTGGGATTATCCTTATTAGCTGTTCCCATATTCCCACCGATAATGAAGTCTAATTATTTCTGGCGCTCCCCCAGAGCAACAAGAGATGGATTTTCCCGCAGCAGCAGGAGTGTACACTCCCTAAAACAACACAAGAATATGTCAACACATTGGTGAAGGACTGTATGCTTGCTAATTACCACCTCGCTCTCAATATCTAATGTGGGACAGTTCATGACAACTGTGATGATGCATCACCCTATCAGGCTACTGTATCCCTTTCCAAAGACTAATGCAATTAGAGTCCTGTCTACTTATAATTCAGCTGAACTCTTCATCGTAGGCATCTTGTTATGAGGTCAGGCACTTGCACTAGTGTATTTCCGCCAGCCATTGTCTTCTGTTTATTTTCTACATTAACGGGTTAACCACTTAATGAAAGTGGCGGGATGCTAATTAGGCATGGCTAGGCAAGATAATACGATACAACATCATTCTGCGAGCACAGACTAACCAGAGGCTGTCTCCTTGTGTTTTATCTGACCTCCTGTTACTGTATGTAAAACTGAAACATTTCTAATCGTTTTTTCTCTTTGTCTTTACAGGTGGAAAGAGAAATAGCTATTCTGAAGCTCATAGAACACCCTCATGTTTTGAAGTTGCACGATGTCTATGAAAATAAGAAATATTTGTGAGTATACGCCACTTTTGTTTATCCATGCACCATGCAATGCATGAAATGAGTGTGTATGAGTGGCGGATAAACTCTGTATCTATACAGAAGAGCAGACGCGCTGATATCCCTGGATATGTGCGCATGCTCCAGTGGCTGGGCTTAATGTAGTTTTCAATAATTGATAAAGGAGCCACCATGGATGCAGCTGAGGAAATTGTTTTCTTAATATTCAGATGACACAGATGTATGGGCCGCATGCTCGTAAAGTATTTGCCTATGAACATCTTTACACACACAAATCAAGTATGAATCCATCCTTAATTTAAATATTTCTGACAGGTAATCGCATGAGAAAATCCTTTAATCGACTAATAAATCAGACGTCTGGTGTGTCAGTGAGTGTTTGTGCGTGTGTTCAAATGTGACTGGAGTCTGCATGTATCTCATGAATACATGAATGCGTGAGTATGACATAAATGTGTTTGCCGATCAGGTTTGCAGGAAGATATTTTGCACACATTTACACGTTCACTCAAATGCAGTGGAGTCAAACATTCTGAGACTTCATTGAAAATGTGGGAAATGCATTTTTTCTTTTTTTTTTCATTTATACCATGCGGTGAACCGAAATATGTGGGAATTAAAAAAATTATGATGTTTAATAGATTATTTAAATCAATTACATTATTCAATTTGACTTTTACTCAAGTTATATTCATAAATGTTGTAATTAACAATTATGTATAAAAATTTTTAAAAAAAAAAAGCAAAATAGAAGCATGTTCACTAGTGGTTTCAGACTACTGGAGCCCCCTGTAGACTTCCATTCAAGAGTTTGGGGTCAGTACTTTTTTATTTATTTTTTAATTTTTTTTAAAGAAAGTAATTTTTTAGGAAGGATGCTTTAAATTGGTCAAATGTGACAAATACTTTTTTATTTCTATTAAAAAAAAAAAATTATACTTCAAAGAAAAAAAAATATCACAAGTTCCACAAAAATATTAGGTAGCGCAACTGTTTTGACACTGACAATAATAAGAAATGTCTTAAGCTTCTTGAGCACTAAATCAGTGTATTAGAATGATTTCTGAAGGATAATGTGACACTGAAGACTGGAGTAATAGCTGTTGAAAAGTTGAAAACCCAAAGATTTGTCATCACAGGAATAAATTATATTTTAAAAAATATTAAAATAGAAAGCAGTTCTTTTAAATTGCAATGATATTTCACAATATTACTGTTTTATTGTGTTTTTCCTTTTAATGTGCTATTGGCAAAAATTAAGCCTTGTTGAGCATATAAGAGACTTCTT
This sequence comes from Sinocyclocheilus rhinocerous, assembly GCF_001515625.1. Lineage (NCBI taxonomy): Eukaryota > Metazoa > Chordata > Actinopteri > Cypriniformes > Cyprinidae > Sinocyclocheilus > Sinocyclocheilus rhinocerous. The sequence continues at coordinate 184,301 of NW_015625591.1, read as the reverse complement.
TCAAAAAAAAAATTTACTGACCACAAACTTTTGAATGGTAGTGTATATTTTATATTGGCATGGTAGTAGATCTGTCCTGGGAGTTTGAAGCGTGTCAGGATTTCTTACTGCTACTGCTTATCTTCCACAGATATTTGGTTCTAGAGCATGTGTCAGGTGGAGAGCTCTTTGACTACCTGGTAAAGAAGGGCAGGTTAACACCCAAAGAGGCCAGGAAGTTCTTCAGACAGATCATCTCAGCGCTGGACTTCTGCCACAGCCACTCTATATGGTAATAGTTCTGGATTTTATTGATGTGTTAAAATCTTTACAGGAAACCAAAATCCTTAATTTTGAGCATTTAAAGCTTGGCACACTCTCATTAGTTCGGTTCAACAAGTCAAATGTGTTGGTTTTGTTGCTGCTACCAGTTTTTGTCTGTATTCATACATCATGTATAGTCATCAGCTGTTGTTGTCCGGCGTTGTACTGCTGTTGTCTCATTTATTATGTCTGGTGAAAGCCACCTCAAGTGAAGCATTTCTAAGCATTGTTGTGAATACTAAATATCATTATATTGAGAAATTAATATTTTGCACATTTGCACAAGTTTCCAGCCACACACTTTCTGGGTCAAAGATTGATAGCTCCCCTCCAGTGCAACTACAGAAAAGTACCGTTTTTATCACAGAGTATATCCTCAAGCCTTTCTCTCCACATCTTTGAGATATAAATGAAAAATGTGCTCAGATTTCCTCTGTATGCTTTCTCTCTGTCTTTTCTGACTATTGAGCCAAAAGGGTTTCAGTTAACCGTATAACAGAAAAAAATTAAAGTTTTTTCCTTCATATACAGATCCCGAGATTTTAAACCAATTTTAAGTTGAAATACTGAGAAACAAATCCTTCATCTTTACTGCAGCGTAGTTTCTCATTATCGAAACGGTAATTATGAAGCGTAGTTTGGTAATGAGTTGACCTACCCCAAAAACACGAATAATGGGGGCATTTTACAGAGGTATTTAAAAAGAATTTAGTTCAGTTTTGTTAATGAAAAAACTATTCATGTTTGATCTTGTCTTGCCAATGGATCAAGACAGAATTTATTTCATTAAAAAGAAGCAGCCAATAGTTGCACCAGGTTTATTATTATTCTTTATTAATCAGTGATGTTTGGATTGCCATTTTTTATTTACCTTTAGATCTTTTAAAACTACATACATTACTTGAAACAACAAACATTATTTTTATTTTAAATGATTTAAAGTGTTTAATTTGTTTATACTACAGTTAACTAATTTTTGAACTGGACATGATGTGGAAATAAAAAGCTACCAATTCACAAAAAGAAAATTCTTTAAAAATCTGAAATAATGTATAATTAATGTGGTCAATTTTCAGAATTTCATATTGTTTTCATATTGATTATTATATAGCAATGCTTAATGACAATTCCCCTATCAAGATTTTATTTTGTGACTGTAGGATACAATCTTACATTGTGTTGGAAAAAAGTGTGGATTTTACTTAAATATTTTGTAAATTAAAATGATCCCTTTTCAATAAGTTGGAACCTGTCCAACGAACATAGTATTACTCTACATAACTTCATAAATCATACATCAGAACAGTGACAAACTAGACAGTTGGATGGCAGCCTGTTTTCCACTGTAGTCCTAAATGTTTCATTTAAGAGAAGTTCACTTTACGGGCGAATTCCAAACGGAATGAAGCATCCCTATGCCCTACTCCCTTCGAAGGGCAGAGCCCTTGTAGTGCGTTCTTTGAAGGGTGCAGGGCATTACTGTCTCGTATATGTGTTTGGAACTCCCTTGACCAAGGGAATGACTGACCACATGTTACCTTGACAACGTTGCTCATGCATGCAGCATTCAGCACTCCATCACTTGTTGGAAATAAATAAATATTTCTTATTATTATTTTATTCAAATATTGTCTAATTGTGTCTCATTTACTATTAAACTTTTTCAAACTAAACTTGCTCAAACTTGCTTACACTACCATCTTAAATCATATTTCTATCACTGACGAAAATTATTTTGTATTACATTAAAATAGACAAATTTAATTAGCCTATTCTATTTACGTTTGTATGTGAAGTCGAAATCAAGCCCAACCTTGCTTTAAAAAGCATCGCAAGATCACATGATCACAAACGGAAATCACTTCCGTGAAGTGACCATCGCATGTTCCCTTTGCTAACGGACTTCTGGAAGGGCCCTTCGTGAAGGGATTCAGTTGTTCACTTTCGTTTGGAACGTCCCTACAAATGGCATCCCCTTCCCAAAGTGCTCTTCAAGGGTGCAAAAAAGCTGTTTGTAATTCGCCCTAATTTTTCACAACCTTAAGAGCTATCGCTAATGCTAATAATGTTTCCATTTGAATTCTCACGACCATGTCCTCTTCATATGCTAATATACTAATGCACTGAAGGGGCAGCCATTAGCACAATATTTGCATCTGTTTACCATGCGCTTCAGCAGACGCACAGCCTAATGAAGACTGCCGCATGCTTCCAGCACAGCTCAACTAGCTGATGGATGGTTTGAAGGCCTTTCTTGATAGGTGATGGAAGGCACTGAATAAACAGCATAGCAGGGAGGCATCACTCGTTTTCTCTTCTGCTCATTCGCAGCCATTTTCCTCTCTGGGGTTTGAAACCGCCACAGATAATGTGCAGTATTGATAGCCTTCTGCTACCACTGTATTCACAGGGATAAAATTATGGCTTTCTGGCCCCACTGTGAGGACAGGCAGAACGACTAAAGTCTGAATCAAGGCTGTCACAAGCGCTGTCAGGTACACAAGAAGAAAAGAGTTGAACCAAGTTAACTGAAGTCTAAGTAACTGGGCCTGAACCTCACATGGGGTTTCTCTGTTTATGTAAGTAGTTCCCAGTGTCTGGATGTGAAGATTGATATATTTTTGGTGCATTTTATGAGGAATGCTTCTGGCTACATGCATTAGCAGTGGGAGTGCTGTTTTGCCCTGTTGAAAGTGTGAGAGTTGATTTGATTATTGGGTGCATTTATGCAATGTTGCCTGCTCCATTCTAGAATAAAAGACAGATGTAGAGGTCAGCAGTGCAGTCTGAAGTGCATATTGGCATCGAATTTAATGAGTAGCCTATGTAGGTTGTGATTGTAGATTGTGTGGAGGTGTGCGATTTCTTAACTTTAGTTCTAAGATGAACTGTTTTTTTTTTATGGCAGTAGTTATTGGTTGGCATATTTCAGTGCTTTAAAATATGGGCTCTGTGTACAGAGATGAATGTGCAATTCCGGGGGCATAGAAATTAGGACAACACAGAGAAAGGCACAGAGAGATATTGGTGGCCATTAAAACCTCAACAGATGGACCTCAGTCAGGGTAGATAGCATATTTCATTATACGTGAATTAAAACGACGCTGTGATCTGTGTTACTGTCACAAGTTTCCAGGTTATATTGTGTTTTCTGGACTTTTTTTGTATACTAGAACATTTTTGGAAAGACATATTTGCTATGTTTTGTCGGCACCAGGTACACAGTACCTCATGTTGAACAGACTGTATGTCTATTCCTTAAAGTCTCTCAAACATATATTATTTAAGCAGTCTTTTTGTGTATTTAAGACTTTTTTTTTCAGTTATTTTATATATTGCAGATTTAAAGCAGATGTATGTACAGGATCTATAATATATTTACTTCTGAAGCAGTGGTTCTCAATTCCAGTCCTTGCGACCCTTTGTTCTGCACATTTTGTATGTATCTCTCATCACTTCAGACATTTGTTCTATTTGACTGTAAGTTAGGGTGACCACACGTGCCATTTTTCTGATACACGTCCTGGCCAGGATTTCTATATTGCCTAAAATATGCAGGTTTTGCCTTTGTTTGTGCTGTGCAGACTGATCTTTGTATGACCTCAAAGCACCGTGAGAGCTATAGAGAGCAGTCGGCTCCTTGTGCTTTTGAATCGCTCTTGCGGTACTTTGATGTCAAACACCGATCGGTCTGCACAGCGCTGCTTCAAGTCGAACACACCTAATATGTACGTGTATTTGCATCGCTTTGACCCTTCTCTGTAGATCCCACCTTCTCACGCACCACGATTGATCGATTACGTACAATGCCTGCATGGTATTGGTCAAACTACTTTTTTTAATCATTACCTTCAGCAAGTATGAAAACAGGAAAACAAAGCCAAAACCTTTTTTTAGTATTTAGTATTTTAGGCAATATAGAAATCCTGGCGAGGACGTGTCCCGGAAAAATTGCACTTTTGGTCACCCTACCGTAAGTGCTCTGCGAAGTGGACTTCACAGGATATTCCACCATGATTCCAGTTCGAAGGGAACGTATATGTTCCATTGAAAAGGCATTAAAGTGTGCAAGACGTGAATTTAAATTGTATTTATTTACAGATGTGTATTATGTCACACTTCACACTTCTCTAGTAAGTTTCATCTGTGTGAAGACGCTGCAGGCAGAGGTGTAGCGCAAATCCGTGAATAAATATTTCCCATGCTCAGTGGAGTAGGGAGCAATGAACACTGTGTAGGGACCCTGTCAATTGGAACACAGTTCATGCACAGAGCTCTCTTCTAACAAGCTGATGATCTGAATCAGGTGTGTTAAATAAAGGAGAAGAATGAAGAGCGGTACGAGAGGACTGTTCTAAAGGAACCATGTAGGAACACACACACACACACACACACACACACACACATACATACATATATATATATATATATTAGGTCTGTCAGTAGATTAACATTTTTAATCAGATTAATCACACACTTTTTCTGTGATTAATTGCGACTATAACAGCAACCTCACAGCGGGGACACTAGTATTCTCCTCAAAAAGGGATTGTGTTTATTGGTTCCATGAACTTCTACTTTGTCTGGGAAGATAATGACCACCCATTTCACACAGCTCCATACCTACGTAAAGTGTAATGATGGAGGACCAGAGAGAAAGCGCACTAATGTGAGCATAATGGAAGGTCGGCTGGACACCTCAGTTTCCACAAACCACTGATGCCATGTGCCATTAAATGCCATGTGCACTTTACTAAGGGGGGAAGAGCCCAGTGTCTGGGGGTTTTGAGGAAGGTTGTTGAAAAATTAACAAATAAATTTATAAAATCAAATCAATGCCCACTCCTTGTGTTTTTTCTATATTGATCTCTCAGAACTGAGTTGGTGGCTGGTATGTTTTGGCATCTAGTTTGCCTAATAGAACAAAGTATCTTCTTTCTGAAGCTGTTCACTTTCATTTTGATGCCTTTTCATCCTGAGCATTCATAATTAGACATCACATAATGAGACTTCCTTGCACTTCAGGCATTATAATGAGAGAAGGAGCAGCAAAATGGCTTTAGAGTTGGGGGTTAGGTGCTTTTATAGGTAGGAGCACTTCATGTTTTTATAGAATATTTGCAGGCTTGATTTGTATAGCACCAGGTTACTGTGTTTAAAACAAGCCGATGAGTTTATTTTTGAAAGGACGTTTATGATTGTGTCTGGCAATACTTGCAGTCCCTGATACCCAGAGATCATGCAGTCGGTCCTGCTTCACTCATTCAGTCTCTTGCTGGCATGTAATCAGAAGAGCCTCTCAGTAAACACACACTAGTATTGACCGGGACCCGCATGCTATCTTTCCATTACCGAGAGCTCCTCCTTCTGCTTGGTTGCCTTGGTATGGGAAAGATGAATCAATCGTTGTAGTAAAGAACTTTATTGCCGGTCTGTGTTTAACCTTTGCAATAACTTGGTTATCGCTGGGTGAATAGACACCAGGTCTTTTATAGCTGGTGCATCCAGCAGTCACATTTTTTATTTTATTATTATTATTTTTTTTTTGGCATCATCTCCAACATACTGTACAGAGCCTTTTTTTAGATGCAAATGTGTGCATTTTAAAAGCTATGCTTACTGCTAATAATGTATTGATTGTGACGACATAGTACTACTTGAGAGTTGACTACAATGCATTGATAATATTGACAAGATCCCTCTCTGACTGTCTTCCTATCTTGTGATCAAGTAATTAGGTGCCTGGCAGATGTTTTCATTTCTGATGTTGTTCACTAAGGTTGCAGATGGTTGATGAGTTCTCAGAACGGTTAGGGTTGCTTTGGTGCAGTTGTAGTTATTGCGGCAAGAGGAGGAGGAGGACAGTATTTCTGGTTCAAGTCACGTTTCTATCCCACCAACAATTATTGGCCAGTTGTTGTTGCCAAATCATCCCAAATGATGAGCTTCAGTAAAAGCACATTGGCTCACAGGTCACGATCAGCTGTCTTTTGAAAGATACTTGAGATGTACAAGCTGCTTTTTGATCTCTTGGGCCGAAAATGGTCTTGTGTTCCTCGATCACTTGCCCGCTCAGGATGAAAGAGGCTTCGCTCCTTGACACTGGCAAAGAAAGCTCTGAATTTTTATCTTCAGATCAGAGGATTTCACAATGGTAGAGAGTATCTAGATGTTTCCCATGATGTCTGATCAAGAGATTTGGGGCCAAGTCTGATACTGGCAGCTTAAATAAGTAATAAGAAATTTAGTTAAGCTGGATCATTTAATAAAAAAAACCCCACAAACATCTTTATAGATCCATTTGCTCATTGGAGGTTTACACGTCAACCGTAGTTTAGTTTTTCAAATATAATTTTCCCCCCCCGCAAATATTAATAAGCAGCGAATCACTTTGGTTAAAAGTATTTTTTTTCTGAGAATTAATAATGAAACTTACTGCAGGGCAAGTTATTTTGAAGGATTGTATTTTCTTCATTATGATATCAGGACATTTGTGATACATTTGTGATATTATGATACCCTGACACTTTTGACTTTATGCCAAAAATAAAATAAATAAATATATAGATTAATTAATTAAAAACATGTTCCTCATAGAGGTGTATTCAAGTCATTATTTGAATACATTATAATGCATTAAATAAATTAAATTAAAGAAAAATACATAACATGCCATTGACCCTTATACCATAGACTAAGAGACACTTAAGAAAGCTGCTAATGTGTAGAGGTTTATAACTTAAGCATTTTGTTTTGTAGCCACAGAGACCTGAAGCCAGAGAACCTGCTGCTGGATGAGAAGAATAACATCAGGATAGCAGACTTTGGCATGGCTTCTCTACAGGTTGGAGAGAGTCTCTTAGAAACCAGCTGTGGGTGAGTCACACTCTGTTTTCCTGCAACAATTACCAGTATACATGAAAGTTTCTCGCAAAACAAGAATTTCATAATCAGGTACAATTTTGCTTCATTTGGCTAAAAACAGTGCATGCTCATGCAATTGTTTGATTCTGTTCAGATCAAAATACCAATCAAAGCATAAGGTTTGACTTGCATAGACAATCCCTTCACATTAAATGGCCATTGAGAAGAATAGCATCATCTTGAGATGATATTAAGACATCTGGATAATGCATGAGTTGAAAACTAGCAAAATCACTCCCATTAATAGTTTAATGCACAAATGCACCTCTTGGTTTATTTGCATGCTTCATTATGAAAAGAGCTGGAGAAATGGCTCCATATTAACAACTGATAGCTATATCTGAAGGACTAAGTCTTGCATTGAGACACTCGGCTGGGCCTGCTGCCACTAAAGCACTTCCTGAACTGCTACTATTAGTGAAAATTATGACGATGATGGCCTGACCTTACTCAGGCTTTCATAGTCCCTTTGAATGTGTAATGCATGCCATTAGAGGCCCCATTATCAATGAAAACGAGAGGGCTAGGTGCCACAGAGCAGAGCATATTATCATAGATGGGGATTAATCAAGACTTGAAAATCCGCCCCGAGTGACCAGACCATATAGCTTTGACTTCAGTCTGTGTATTTCTGCTCCTATTAGCCATCACTAAAATTGTGCCATGGCTTTGATGGTTTCCTTCAAAGAAGGCATGTTGTAATTACTGATTGTGACTTTCCCATCTCTAGACAGATACGACAGTTTTTAATTAAACACATTCATCTTTAGCCTTCTCGTATGCTGTCCGCTTGACACAAATGTATTCTGTTTACCACGGTTAATGGACTCCAGTTGAATTTGAAAGGGGCAGACCCCTTACGTGTGAACACAGCATGGCAGGAAGACCAACACGGAGCCTCCCAGTCGTATCTATGTTCCAGGCATTCATTCATTTGTATCTGAGGCTCATTCCTTGCTTAGCAGATGGACTGACCTAATTTTGAAATAGCTTTAGTTCTGAAAAGTCTCTGCCATGTTTGCAACCCAGTGGTAATTTTGAGTGAAATGTCCAAGGCTGCCTGGAAATCCAGTCAATTTAATTAGATCCCCCTCCAGATCCTTCATTCAAGTGAAACTAGATTACCCACAATACAGTGCAAAATTCCCTAGTACCACTGGTCCTATTTGGACCATTACTCTGGGTCCCCTAAGCTTGCAAGTTTGATAATAACATCAAAGAAACCTTTCTTTGCCACTTTTTTTCTCTGAGGCATAACCAGCACTAGCTAACTAGCACAAAGTCAGATTAGCTCAGAGTGAAAACCATGCTAATGTCAAAAGAAAAAGAGTTTTATTTCACTGTGTTTGACTCTTTAACCAGCTTGCCCCTAAGTCAGAACAACAGTGCTTGAGAAATAATAGAAAATATCTTCAAAAAATCATGAACCACATCTTGGACTAGATGAGTAACTCCTCTCCATCAGGGTCTTTTCACAACAGCTTAATCACCTCCTGTGGCTTCCCTGATTTGCCATATCAATCCTCCCTCATGTTCCTATCATAGGGGATATCCATGACGCACATGCAGAAATCAGGCTTCTGCAGAAATATTCTTATTTCAGTGATTGTTTGCATGATTATGAGGTGGAGTGTACTGTATCTGTTTGTAGTGCACACGTGAATTTCTCAGTATGATCTTATAAACATTTTGATCGCTAGGGAGTAGCATTTGTAAGGTCATAGCAATTAACTAAATGCCCTGTCATAGGAGACTGGTTTTTAAAGGGTACACATACAGAAATCAGGCTTCATTTTTCGACTGCAGTATTATAAAAAATGGTAACACTTCACAATGAGGTTAAACTTGTTAACATTTTTTTAATTTTAACATGTTGCTAAATATGGAGTAGATTTTTTGGTAACACTTTGCAATGCATTTCAGTTCATGTTACTTAATACATTAGGTATCATAAACTAACAATAAACTAACAATACGCAATTATTATTGTTTTAGCAGAATTTATAAATCTAGGTTAATATTAATTTATAAATTTAGTAATACATTTTTAGCATTTAAAGTTGTATAAATTATGCCAAATTTACACTGATGGCACAGAAGCGCTTCAGAAGTGCCATTTAAGTGTCTTTACTAAGAATTGGCATAAATGTATTTACAAAAGCAATTACAGCTGTATACTTTGATACTAGAAGCTGAGGTGGGTCAAAGCAGGCATAATTCAGTCTGGCTTTTATGTGGCATTATGTCTTTACTCTGAATTTTGAGTAGGTATAGAGCAGCCCTAACTTGGCTGCGTAAAGACAACTTTAGATTACATATTATGAATGAATATGAATTAACAACAAAAAATAGTATATTTATAAATTAACATTGACCTAGATTAATACATTCTGTAAAAATGTTGTTAATTGTTAGTTCGTGATATGTAATGTTTAAAAAAATGTTAACAAGTTGAACCTTATTGTGAAGTGTTACCATTTTTTATAATATTGCAGTCGAGAAATGAGTGTGCAAAACAAATGTGTGTATGCATACTCAGACGTATTCACAGAAACAATATTACTTTGTTTCATCACATTATTTTTTAGCTTATGTCTTTCCACCCAGAATGATTGAGGCACCAGCTATGTATAAAATGGGCACAGAAGCACTGAAATTACTGAGTGAGAGCATGTTGCATTAACGACTTAATTTAGTATAAAAACCTTGCAATTTGGTGTTGGAAAACAGCAATAATAGCTTTCTCTACAGTGAGCAGTAGTTATGTTTTTAAAGCAGAGAAAGTAAACCATTAAATTAATGTTTTATCAATTCACACTCAATCAACATAATGGTTTATGACACCTGCAATGAAACAGGCATTTATAGAAAATTGGTGTTGAAAAATAGTGAACTGCTTCTGATTATGTGCCATGCCGTTAAAATACATTACACAATTCAGATGATTACAGATCTGTTTTACACATTCCCAGGAGAAAGTCATTACAATTTAATGTTGTATTATTGGAACATTTGACAACAGCATGTATAGGGTGGTTAGACATAGAGCTGTTTGTCAGAAAAGATGGTGTGAAGATCCTCATGCAAACACAAGGAGTTATTACTGAATTAGTGTCCTGCGTGTTTCCTCTCTAATGGGTGTTTTTGCCAAGGTTGGGTGAGGATGATGATGACATATTGTCCTGTTTTCTTTCAGATCCCCTCACTATGCCTGCCCAGAGGTTATAAGGGTAAGTATGTGCTCTCAGTGGCATCTCTCATGATGGGACTTCCTCTGAATCGCTTTCTTTCCACTTCTAACTTCTTTCTCTGGTAGGGGGAGAAATATGATGGCAGGAAAGCTGATGTGTGGAGCTGTGGAGTCATTCTCTTTGCACTTTTGGTGGTGAGTGAAAGCTTTTCGTGGCAGAGACTTCATTCTGTGTCATATAATTCTGCTGTAATGGCCCTCTGCCCTTATGACAAATTTCTCTCAGCAGCATGCATTGGAAAAAAGAAATCCCCTGTGTTTGAATGAAGGTCTATCAAAGGATGTGGGAGAATCCAAGGATATTTCAGTGCTAAGCTAAGCAAGAGTTGGGCTTTAAGAGCATCAAGGTGTTATACCGGCTCTGTAGTCAGAGCTCAAAAGATTGACAACACCAAAGCTCCACCATGGTTTCTCACTCAGGCTGGTGAATCATCTTTATATCAGACCTGAGTGAGATCAGCTCTTTTAATTCATCATGCTGAGCGTTTTATGAATCCACTTTCATCTTCTTACTCTTCCTTAGACTGCAAAATACTTCAAGTTCTTGGAGGAGGGAATTAAACTAAAATTCAAGTGACATGTTCTTGACAGACATTTACAAATCTCAGTTTGTGGTAGGCTGGATTTTTGATGAGGTCTCTTATGCTCACCAATGCTGCATTTATTTGATGAAAAATACTGTAAAAACATAAATATTGTGTTAAATTATTGTGAAAAAAATATTGTGAAATATTATTATAATTTAAAATATAATTTCCTTTTTTTTTAATACATTTGAAAATTTATTCCTGTTTGTAATTTATTCCTGTGATGGCAAAGCTGAATTTTCAACAGCCATTACTCCAGTCTTCAGTGTCACATGATCATTCTAACATGCTGATTTGGTGCTCAAAAACATTTGTGTACTTTTGATCAAATAAATAAATAAATAAATAAATAAATAGTTTACATTGGTTACAACATGCATTACATTGTACAATAAATACATTTGTTTCTGAATTGCCAAAGTTTACACACATTATCAATTTAATACACTTTTGCTAACCTAGCCAAAACGAAAGCATAAAAAACCCTTTCATTTCTGAATGAAATACAATAATGTGTAAGTATATGTTCTGAATCCACCAAAAAGAAGCAGCAGATTTTGAACTGCTTATGACAGGTGTCGCTGTCTTCACCTCACAGTGATTGGTTGCCATCCTGCATTTTTTTCTCTCATTTGCATAAAGTTAAACATTTCTTAACTTTTTGACATTCTCACTGCTTACTCGGCTCGGCTGTCAATCCCACAATCCCCCATGCAAGCCTTGCTGCTTAGCTCCAGCAGAGAACAAACTGAAAATGCCCACTCAGCTCCGCACCAGTGGACACGTATGGTCACACCAAGCTGCTGATCAACTTTAGCAACCAGGAACCTGCTCTTTGATCTTTCAATGCTCGAAGACCTTTCATTAGAGATGCGATCTGCATCCTTTTTTATTTATCATCTCTCTACTTTGCTAGTTTTTGCTAGATTATATCATCTATTACGTGGCCCTGTCGTCAGTCATGCTTTTGCATTTTCTGTCATTTATCAAGCTCTGACATCTCAGTAGTGGCAGGGGCCCTGATGGGTCTCTCTGATGTGAAAATTATGAAGTGTATCTGGCACAAAACAAAGCTAATTATCAAAGCACAATCATCTCTCTATGCCAGCCTTTTCTTGATTTATTTTGCATCCTACTTCCTGTGTAGATATCCTTCATAAAGCTCTCTAAAATATGGTGGGGGTGTTTTATTTTTATCAACGCATTTATCACTCCTCTTCCTTCAATTCTGCCATTATTTGTTTATATACTGATCCATGCCCCTCTGTAATTCCAAATCTCAAGGGAAAACATGATTACAATGTATTTTATTTGTTTTATTTATTTATTTATTTATTTTTAAAATGTGATAATATTATTTTTCAAGGAATTAATACTTTTATTCAGCAAGGATGCATTTAATTGATTAGAAGTGACAGTGATGACTTTTACACTGTTTCAAAAATGTATATTATATATCAAATAATTCCTGCTCTTTTGATTCATCAAACAATCCTGAAAAGAAAATCACAGTAGCATAACAATATTAAGGAGCACAATCGTTTTCAACAATAAGAAATGTTTCTTGAGCACCAAAGCATCATATTAGAATGATTTCTGAAGGATCATGTGACGCTGAATGTAATGGCTAATGAAAATTCAGCTTTGCCATCACAGGAATAAATTACATTTGGAAATATATTGGAAAACAGTTCTTTTGAATGGTAATAACATTTCACACTATTTCTGGTTTTACTGCATAAAAATACACGTAAAAGCAGCCCTGGTGAGCATAAAAGATTTTTAAAATCTTATCGACTTTAGCCATTGAAATATACATATTGGTTGACATTATTCTGAATATTGGGGGGATTTTGTCCCACACAGTATATATGATTGATTACAATTCTAACATGTAATATTTCTCTCTATCAGGGTGCTTTGCCATTTGACGACGATAACCTGAGGAACTTGCTGGAGAAAGTGAAGCTTGGGGTCTTTCACATGCCCCATTTCATTCCTCCAGACTGCCAGAACCTACTGAGGGGGATGATCGAGGTGGACGCCACCAAACGATTCACGGTCAGGGTCCAGCGTCATCGCGCTCAGATTTACAGTTTTATCTTATACTAACATCATTCAAATCTTGTAAAACCTGAATAAAAAAGATGAATTATCTCTTAAATGGCTCATGTGGCCTAAGGAATCATAGGTGGTGACAGCATTAAATGTGCACTACACTGTCTATAGAAGCTGGTTGGCTGCTCAGTTCCACAGACGTCTACAGTATATTAAGCTGATTTCTATTAAATGAGTGTTATGGGTCTGAGAGCTCATCTGCTTTTGAGCTGTCACTCCAGGTCAACACAGAGCAGAACTAATCCAACCACCCTGTCTGTCCGGATCACACACATCAGCTTCAAAATGCTTGCGTGTCTGCGCTTCTGTCTGTCTCTTTCTTTCTCTCTTTCATGGTCTCCTCGTCTCTCTGCTCTTCTCCCTCAGCTACTATTTTCATTGTTCTGCTTCGGAGCAGCGCCCCTTTTTCCTATAACATGCTGGAGTGATGAGAGGTTTATAAGCTTGTCCTAATACCAACCCTTTGAAATGCTCCAGTTTCCTTTTTTGCTTTCCAGAGAAAACAGATCACTGTCTTCACTGCCCACATATCTCAGTGATTGAAAACAATAGCTCTCTCCTAGGAAGGATCCAAACATAGCCCATTTCCTGTGCGGTTTGTCAGTTATATAAAAGAGATATTTTGTATAATTCCAGAGTGGGAAGGAAGTTGATACTGTCTTATTGCCAGTTTGAAATATTATCTTATAGATCCAATTAAAACAACCCAATAGAGTATTGCAGAGTACAAAAAGTACTACAGTTTTACAGACATCTGGACCAGTGTTTCCCAACCACTGTGCTGCGGCAGAAAAAAGGTGGGGAAACACTGATCTGGACAATGTATCATCATTGTTTCTTGAACACTGTCACGTCAGCACACATTCAGGGGGAGATCACATAGAATAATAGAATACTGTCTGTTTTGTTGTAGCACCTGATTCTCTAAAATAATTTAAAGGCCCAAATCTGTGCTAAATACAGTTTGCACAGCACAATTTATGTATAACTGCAATTCTTGCAGCTATATTGCTGATCGCAATACAGCCCATAACAAACTGGCTGCGTGTTTTCTTTTCAGCTTTTCTGAGCTGGCAGACACACCAGAAACCTGACAAAATGCACAAAAAAAGAAATCACAGCTTTAAAATTAGGCTTTGGAAATTTGGGCCCCCTAGTGGGTTTTTAAATGCCATCTTTGTGACATTAATAAGTGACATTAATTGTGGTAACTTTTGTGAAAAATATTTACAGTAAGCCTAATTTACATAGAAAGGAGCACTGAAAACTGGATATCACAGATGGCTAGTGAATATGACGAAATACTGTGTGCAAAAGTGCTGTAACTATACAGTGAATTTTCTCCTCAGCCTATTCAGAGCCATAAAGTAAAATTATTTTTACTCTCAGCCGCAAGCAAGTATTTTGTTTGAACATTCCAGTTCAGTGTGTCATTCCTCACAGTTTCTTGATCAGGTCAAGTGCTGAATTTTTATAGCTCCTGAAAAGACGCACACCAGACACACATCTGTTGCTAACAACTATTGAGACTGATTTCAGTTCATCTTAAAGATATTTCTGTTGGTATTACATGAACAGGCACAAAAACCATTCACTCTGATGGGCTGCAGCTGTTAAGGCTGTTGTTCTTGTTTTGTGGGCCACAGCTTTAATTAGCTGGCTGCCGAAATGTACATGTCTTTGTAGCTTCCACACTTTAAACCCGGGGAGATCAGAGGATGCGACACGAGAGAGAGAGAGAGAGAGAGAGATTAGAGACGCCCAGCAGGAAACTGCCTGACGTTTAGAGATGGATTCATTGCTTTTATTGTCATGCTCTGCTGTCTTTGTTTGGCTCTGGTAATGGTTAGATAATGGATTGGCTCATGTGTTTTCCTCTCTTTACAGTTAGAACAGATACAGAAGCACACATGGTACATGTGAGTATAAACTTCACTTTTAGTTTTTTGTCATATTCAGTATCTGTTTGTGTGTTTGCGTCTATATACTGTATATGTGTCCTGTAAGTCTATGTGTCTGATCAGTCCTCACTGCAATAACTGAGAACATACGGTACAAAAGCAATGTGTGTGTGTGTGTTTGGAGAATAGGCTTAAATTCTAGCAGAATCCCAGCAGGCTTCACTCAGTGTTCCCCAATAAGCAGTGCCTTGTTTTTATCTTGCCCTGCATCATTTTTCAACATGCATTTCTCCGGTATCCAACATTTTGTATTACTCATGATTTGTGACTTGGCCCCAACAATAGAGATAATGGTACTATATATATATATATATATATATATATATATATATAACGTATATATGTATTTTTTTCTTTTTAATTTGGCATTTCTATGGAGTATAGTTTAATTTTAACATCTTCAGTGTTTTCTAGTCTAACAACTGGTGTAATTTAATTTAGCAGTGTAGTCTTGTGTTATTGTTATCTAGGGGCACTTTCATGTTTAATGCAGGAGGGTTGCAAAGGTTTGAAGTTTTATAATATACTGTGCATCAAAAAATAAATTTTTTTGTATTTTTGGATGTAACGATTAACCACGAGCCGGTTGAAAATCGATTCAAATATGTGACGATTCAAATCAGTTGAGATGCCAAACAAATCGCGAT
>NW_015625591.1:146684-167444 GCF_001515625.1 Sinocyclocheilus rhinocerous | reverse complement strand
ATTTAGCAGACGCTTTTGTCCAAAGCGACTTACAAATGAGGACAATAGAAGCAATCAAAACCAACAAAAGAGCAATAATTTACAAGTGCTATATTAGTATATTATTATAGTGTTATATTTCAATTTCACAAAGAAACGTACAGTATTTTGTCCAAGCAATAATAAAAGGACACATTTAATTTATAATTTGTCTTAAATCTCATTTTGTAAAAAAAATAATTGTGAATCGAATCGAATCGTGAAATCAAAATCGGGAATCGAATCGAATCGTGAGTTGAGTGAATCGTTACATCCCTAATTATAATTCGTTTTTAGAGTCTGGAAAATGTATTTTTAATTTCGGTTTTACCTGGTAAGTTTTAATTTTAGTTTTCATATATGATGATAGCACCGCTGGTCCAAACAGTGTTCAAACTAATTTTTTTTTATAGTACCTCTACAGATATATTGAAATACTGAAATATTCTGAATGGATTTAAATATGAAAATATATTAAATAATGTGTTCATTTGAACTGAGAGACCACTACACTCTTATTGGTAGAAGAAAACTGTAATCAAATTTACCAAAATGTTTAATAAACAAACACACAGGGAGGTGGTTCATTTGTAGAATGATGGCCGTTGTAAATCTCCAGAGCTTTGCATGTGGGCCTGTTTGTTACTTATACCACCAGCAAGGATCCTAGAATACGCCGGAGGCGATTACCATGTGTGCTCAATTAATGAAAAATAAACAAGAACACTAGATTATTTCACATGCTCTTGTTATGATCTTCTATTCAGTGGAGGGAAGAATGAGCCAGAACCAGAACAACCGGTGCCACGGAAAGTGGCGATCCGCACACTACCCTCTACTGAGGACATCGACCCAGATGTGCTTGAAAGCATGTACTCGCTCGGCTGCTTCCGAGACAAGAACAAACTGATGAAAGACCTGCTGTCAGACGAGTGAGTAACTAAGAAAGAGACGCTCACCTCGGGAAGGTTGCTTCCCGTGATACCAAAGTTTTATTGCCCATGATTAGACAAGACTGAGTGCTTTTGCTTTTGGAGACCATATGTGTGAGTGTAGTATTATTTTACATCCTTGTTTCTTAGGGTTAGTAAACACGCAGTACAGAATCTTGGCTGCGGGCTATTAGAGAAGCCCATTCACTCCCGTTCATCTGTCATCTCCTGTACTTGCACAATTACCGCCTGCACGCTTCACTGTGTGCGATCAACTTCGTTAGCCCCACTGATAGATGGCCTGGGTGTTCCCTCCTAAAATATTGTGGCCTCTGTCTCTTCTCTTGCCCAGCATTTAAACAATTCAGATGGTGCCTGCAACAAAGACCGGTCATATTTACTTCCCGCTGTGTGGTCCAGGGCAGAAAAAATCAACACAAGGTCTCTCGCTGGGAGAATTTGAAGACTTTTTGAACTCGTCCAGACTCTTGTCGGATGTTTTATGTCTTTGTGCATCATTAATGAAATGAGAGATATCCTGTGATCTCTGCAGGATGTCTTTTAGCTCTCAGGGAATGAGGTGCATGCTACACTTTGCTCTTTAACTAATGAAGTTAATTAGCCTGAGCTGAGGATTATTCTGGAGATTGTACTGTATATCAGACAACTGTCTTGACCACACATGCTTTTTGTTTCTTTGTGCCCTCTCAACCTCCAGTGATAACCAGGAAAAGATGATCTACTTCCTCCTGCTGGACCGTAAAGAGAGATATCCTAGCCACGAGGATCAGAATCTACCACCCAGAAATGAGATTGGTACGAACAGTTCAGTCAGTTTATTTGTTATGTATTTGATTTGTTCATTTATATTTCTTCCTTAATGACAACATGAAATGGCATTCACAGCAGCTTTGTGATGTGACATAATTTCCTCACCCACACAGCCTTGGATACACCAGTAGACACAACAGGTTGTTTAAAAGCCAGAAAACAGCATTTTGATGAAAGATCATGAAAACATAATTTTCTATAGAACAATGTGTTTACTGATGTATCATACGCAATAAATACCAGGGACATTTATTGAAGTCAGCGGGGCCAATTTTAATTTACACTAAGGTTTGGGTTCAGTAAGATTTTTTAATGTTTGTGAGAAAAGTCTGTGATGCTGCATTTATTTGATCAAAATACAGTAAAAATAATAATAATAATAATATTGTGAAATATTATTACAATTTAACATGCCTGTTTTCTCTTTAAATATATTTCAAAGTGACACTTTTCCTGTAATGACAAAGCTAAATTTTCAGCAGCCATTACCCTTTAATTTTCATCATCACATGATTGCTCAGAGATCATTCTAATGTACTGATTCAGTGCTCAAGAAACATTACTAATTGTTAATGTTGAAAATACTTGTCCTGCTTAATATTTTTTGTGGAAACCGTGATTTATTATTTTTTTTCCAGGATTTTTTGATGAATAGAAAGTTCAAAAGAACAGCATTAATTTGAAACAGAAATCTTTTGTAACATTATAAATGCCTTTACTGTCACTTTTTTATTGTTTTAATGCATTCTTGTTGAATAAAAGTATTAATTTCTTCTAAAAAAATATGTTACTTGGATTTACATGCTTTGGAGGGCTGAGAGACATAATGAAAAATATTCACTGTTCGATTTTTCCCATTATGAACTCCACAGGCATAATGGGCTGTTTTCATGTGTCAGGGATCATTGAATTTATCATATGCTGGTCTCTTCAGATCCTCCCAGGAAGCGAGTGGACTCTCCACTCTTGACAAGGCACAACAAGAGGAGGCCAGAGCGCAAGTCTATGGAGGTGCTGAGCATGACAGAGGGTGGATCTCCTGTTCCTGTGAGACGTGCCATCGACATGGCACAACACGGACAGAGGTACAGCAGCGCATCTCTTCCTCCTCTATTATTTATGAAACTCTACAATCGGAGCAGTGAGTGCCACAGTAAAAATGGCTGAAAGGATGTCACATTTTGTGGAGCCTTGAAAGGGAAAATTGAAGACAATAATGTATGTTAAAAAATAAATAAACTTTGGATTGGCAAAATGAAGTTCACAGTTAACAGAAGCTGCATACTAGCTTTGAAATGCATTTTAAATTGCACATGACGAGTAAAAGAAATAAGATCAATGAGCTCAGCTTAATTCTTTGAAAAAGGAGTTCTTACTATTCTCTGAAAATCCTATTCTCAGCTATTCGAGCAGCATGCTGAATGTGCCATATGGGGAATTTTGACTTCTCAAATTGGTTTTAAGGGGAACAATGGGATTGTTAATGTGCCTTTCATTTTTCTGTATCTTTGACACATTTTATTACAAATTCTTCTTTACTTTTTTTTTTTTCCATGTCCATTGTGATCCATTTCATCAGCCCTGTGTCCTTTCCCTGTGTAGATGCTTTGGCTCAACTCCATGATTACTTTTGTAAATTACTCTAACTTTACTCTCTCTTACTGTAGTAAATCTGTTTTCAGTAAAAGCTTGGATATCTCAGATGCCAACCCCATACTGCAATGCAAGGAGGAGAGGTATAAACCACCGCCATGCGCATAATTTTTTTTCCGTTCTGAAGATGCACTGGCCTGTTATTTCAACTACTGACATTTAAGATCTTAAGAGCTTAGTTTGCTTGAGAGGGAACTTAAAAAAAAAGTGGAGGTTGCACGTGTAAATCAGAGTTTTTTCCTCCCGGTTTGGCCTCTCAGTTTTGGTAAAGCAGCGGCCCTCTGGCTCCCTCCACACACATCAAAAGCATCTTATCTCCCTTATTTTGCCTTTCATGTTTCGTTTGATGTCTGGCATTTTTGTCCCTTGGTAGATCCCAAATTGTTAATTTCTTCCCCTCGTTCTTGTTTTGCCTTCAAGCTTTTCTTGCCTTCACCCTGGATGTTTGTTGTGTTTTTTTAGATTATTTCACATGCACTTACAGTAGGTGAAAGACAGAGGTTATCCGACTGTTTGTGTTCATCTGTTCAGGCATTTTTCTTCGACTTTGAGTTTCACAGTCCTGTCCCACGTCTGCATTCACTGAGACTGTTTGGTCTGCCAGATAATAAAACGGGCCTTGAATATTTCTTTATATATTCTTTATTTTATTTATTTTTATGTAATCAATGCATCGAATAGAGGTGCCACTGAATTAGGTATTGGTAAATGAATATTTTACTGACAGACTAGATAGATCAAACACATGTTTATGCATGTTTCCAATTCAAAATGTAATGACTTAATTAAACCGAAAAGCTCCCCTGCATCTTTTATACAATTTTAAACAGCATTTTTACAAGCAATAGTTATCTTAATATAGTTATAGCTTCATGTTAATGATGCACTACATATAAAATCTTCACAAATACTGTACAATGCTTAAACAGTAGAAATGTTACCTCGTATAGTTACTGTCCCCTAGTGCCTGTCCTTTCATCCCATGAATTACTTTATTCCATAGTCATTTATTACACATATAAAGAGCTCTCTTCCTGACACTGTGTTTTGGCTAAGCTAATTAGCTGAATGCAAGAGGCATATAATGAACATCAGCATTGTGCTGAATCAGGCCATGGCGTATGTGGCGTTGTGATTTTAACGCTTGAATGATCAGAGACAGTTTGAGACCACCGCATAATTCTCATCTATGTAGCATTTGCAAATGTAATTGATCAGTTTATGGATAGAATTTTTCCTGGAGTCAAATCGTGTGAGTCTGAATGTTGACACCGTTAGGGATGATTTACTGTTTCAATTTGCCTTGATGACAAAACCCATTGTGTCCACGGTCAATTAAATCCCAATCATTTACTGGAGAACTACTGAAGCTCACCATCTAATACACAATGAGGTTTGGAAGAACTCAGAGTCTCATACAGAACCTCGTAAAAGGTTGTGATGGCCTTTTACATTCTTAGGATGAGAAATGATAAATTGCTCAAATTTAATAGCAACTCAAAATGTAAAAATAGCATAATCAACAAAAAGACCTATAGGCCTACATAGAAAGTTGACATATAATTAACAGAAATGCGAGATTTATAGTGAAACATAGAGAAATTGCTGTCCCTGTCCAAGTATAAACTCAATTATTTAATCATGTTTCACTCACACAACATTCTGAAACTCCTATAGAGTTATGACAGCAGAAACCTTTTTACTATGTATGTTGTGCAACTTTAGGTCCCGGTCCATCAGCGGAGCCTCTTCTGGTCTGTCCACTAGTCCCCTCAGCAGTCCTCGGGTAAGCCCTCCATCCATACTAAATCTTTTGTTTTACACAGAGAGTCTGGTTGTGTTGAAACCCTTAGCCAGCTGGTTTGGCATCTATCTGCAGAATATGCATTGGTGAGAAACTCATGGCAGAAGCCACATCTGTTAGATCTATAGACATTCAGCATGAATATATGCATAGATTGCATAATGCAGGGGTCTTCAACAGGTAGTACTGCTGGGCGTTGTAAAAGTATGTATTTTCAACAGTTCAGAATCGTACAACTGTTTGGCGTCAGTACTTTTTTTTTTTTCAACAAGAATGCATTGAATTGATCAAAAGTGACAGTAAAGGCTTACATTGTTACAAAAGCTTTTTATTTCAAAACAGTGCAGTTCTTTTAAATGTTCTATTCACCAAAATTCATTGTGGCTTTCACAAAAAATATTAAGCAGCACAATTTGTTTTCAATATGGATAATAATAAAAAATGTGTCTTGGACACCAAATCCGCATATTAGAATGATTTCTGAAGGATCATGTGACACTGAAGACTGGAGTAATGCCGAAAATCCAGCTTTGTCATCACAGGAGTATATTACATTTTAAGTTATATTCATATGTAAATCAGTTATTTTAATTTGCAATAATATTTCACAATTTTATCATAATATTTACTGTATTTTTAATCAAATGAAAGCAGCCTTGGTGAGCATGATAGACTACTTTCAAGACATTAAGAAGCCCGAATTTTTTAATTGTAATGCATGTTTATAAAAGTATTTGAATAGATTAATATGGTACCATATGCATTGTTATTATTAGACATGGTTTAAAACGCGACACTAAATTTGATCAAATATGTAACAAGAGGACCCTGCTCTGTCTCTCTGTCCACCAAGGGAGTCCTTGAAGACCACTGACATAATGCAATATGTAAGATTAATTCTCAGAAATGTTAGTGATGATGGAGCTTTAATGATAATTTTGTATATCGGTAGCTTTGTTAAACAAAACAGCCAATTTTGTATCGCCTATAAGCTGAAATACTGCAGCAACATTGCTTTCTGCCGCTACCGATCCACTGCTTCTAGCCCAATCAGTCTACCACGCTTGGCATAATTGCTGCTAATCTATGCCCTATTCACAGGCTTGTTGCCTTGAAATATTTGAAGCCCGAGTCACTAATGGCTTGTTAAAATCCCTTCTGAATATGCGCTGCATCTGCTGCCTACTTATACTCACGCTGTGATCAGCGGCAGCTGGATGCAATTATTGCATGCTAATGTGCATTGGCTCGTTTAGTTTACACTCGAAGTAGATTGGTCCCTCTAAGCGAGATCCCAATTCGTCGGTCATCCGACGTGACGTCGAGAGTGACCGACTGAAAGGGAACGTCTCGGTTACGTATGTAACCCTCGTTCCCTGAAGGAGGGAACGGAGACGTCACATTCCGTCGCCACAGCTCCTGTATCACCGCTGAGCGGCCGGGTCACCGGGTCGGCTCCTCAGCGAAAACCTGAATATGCGGTGCATCTGCTGCCTACTTATACTCACGCTGTGATCAGCAGCAGCTGGATGCAATAATCGCATGCCAATGTGCATTGGCTCGTTTAGTTTACACTCGAAGTAGATTGGTCTCTCTAAGCGAGATCCCAATTTCGTCGGTCATCCGACGTGACGTCTCCGTTCCCTCCTTCAGGGAACGAGGGTTACCATACGTAACCGAGACGTTCCTTACTAATGGTGAAGCCTCTGGATGTAGCCAGCTTTTACAGTTGATTTGTTTAAAGAGGCTAACCGATTACAAATCCACTACTAAGACCTCCCAATAGGCAGTTCTTGAGTTACATCAAGGAATTCCCTACAGGATTCATCCCAAAGTCAATTCTGAATCTGACCTGATCAAATATTCTGCAGTTTGAAATGTTGTAAATTTGGAGAATGTCTGCAGTGTCGCCCTTTCACTGATGAAAATGGCTCACATAGAGAACAGGCTTGGTGG
This sequence comes from Sinocyclocheilus rhinocerous, assembly GCF_001515625.1. NCBI lineage: Eukaryota > Metazoa > Chordata > Actinopteri > Cypriniformes > Cyprinidae > Sinocyclocheilus > Sinocyclocheilus rhinocerous. The sequence continues at coordinate 160,250 of NW_015625591.1, read as the reverse complement.
AAGTAATTTGAATTAGTCTGTGAAGAACTCCTTGATACAGCTCATCTGAGATTAGTTTTACTGCTCAGACACAGACTTAAAGGTTTGTCATGGAAGAATCTTCCCTGTAGTATGAAAGAGCTTTAAAATTCAATTTTATTGCATTTGTGTTCTTCTGTATGCCGTGCTAGGGTTGCAGCTGGTACAGTTAACACTCCATTGTATTTCTTTGATGTTTTACAATATGCTTGATGAGCTTTTACTTCACTGATTGTAATCACACTCTTCACTTTTAGTGGCCTGTATTGAATCAGTCCCCTGTTTCTGACCCAATTATTATTATTATTAGCGTCATCTGTCAAACAGCATCCTCATATCATACCTCCAACAGCAGCATTGTACTCTATGCTCTGTTTAATGGCCAACTGCACTTATTTTCACTAGCCATTTTGATAGTGTGGCGCTATTGTCTTGAAAAACTCGTTAATTGAGGCAGTATATATTTCTGTGACTTGTATCACATGTCATTTCTACCTAATTTATGATGATTATTTCAATTGATATGAGGCATTCTGACAATAGCGCCCTTTAAAGCAAAGCTCATGTGCCTTGTACACATTTCCTGCTTGCTTAGTCAGTGCTGTCAACACCTCTTTTAAGTTCATCCCAACAACAACCCAGAGCTTTTTTGTTGCTAATTTCTGTTGCTGATTTTGATTTGTTTTGGGAACACTGATTTGGGAACATTTTATTTCCACTGTCTTGTTGCCTCTTTGCTGGTTGTGCTAATGGCATGTTTTTTCTTTCTTTCTTTCTGCATTTCCTCCCTCACTTCTCATCACCGGTGGCTTGTTCACCATCTTTTCATGTTTGGTGTCGGTGTGTGTGTGCTTCTGCGCCGTAATGCCTGTTGACTACGGGGTCGTGTGTTGTTTGTATGGGCTGCGTTGGCTCTTTTTATGCTGCTGGCTCGGTGCATGCGCTCTTACAGCCCATGCGGCGGTTTGCCGTTCCGCCACAATCCGCAGAACTCACACAGTCACCCAACCACAGCCCCACCCACGTGCCTGTGTCCCGGGTGAACGGCACAGGCCCCCACTCCCCCAAAACCTTTCAACCAAAGACAGTTGCTTGAGTGAACGTTTGGGCGGTGTTATGCAAATCTTCCCACACAGTGATGTAGACATGTGGGGGCGTGTTTAAACAAAGCATTTTAGGAGGGTGTGGACGAGTCTTAACTTTTATAAAGAATATATCTTTGGGTTTGAGACTTTAGTCTTTGCAACTTTAGGGATCTTATCTATTCACGATCAGCTTGTAACACTCCAAAGAGAAAGGAAAACTTGAAATCGCATCATATGACCTTTTTAAAACACTAAAAACTCAAATTAATTGTTTTAAATTATACAAGTGAATTTATTACAACATTATAATGTACAGTAAGAAAAATGGACATTCATTTTGAGATTTGCAAAAGACCACATTTAACAAATTATTAGTGATTTTAAATATTAAAGGGATCCTTTACTCAGAAATGAAAATTTTGTCATCATTTACTCACTCTCAATGTCGCTCCAAACCTGTATGACTTACTTTAAAGTTAAGTGTAAAATGGCATACACAATGAAATAATGAATTACAAGATGTCTAATGGTACCAATATGGTATGCATCCCTAATTCAACCCTAATTATGTATGGCACTAAAGCAATGATATGTAGGATCAGGTGTAAAATAAAGCACCATAGTCTATGTGCATATATATAGTAAAAAGCATTTAGGTGAAGGAACAATGCTTGCTAATCCTTTTTTATTGTGGTTTTCGGGTTGACGTTCCCCTCTTAGCTAGTGATATTCTCTAAGGACTGATTTTACAGATCGTTGGGTAATAAACTCAATGCTACTCCATTATCAGCTATATCTCCTGATATATCTAGTAATGATAATGAAAACTGCACAAGCATCTCCCCTCACCTCCAGCTGTTCCTTTTTCCCTCTTTTAGCGGGGAGAGGATTAGATGAGCTGATAGAGGGGGGGTTGAATTACTCTTAATCTCTGCAGGTTTGGAGTAATTAGCTGTGGTTAATCAGCATTCCCCTCCTCAGGTTGTGAAAGCCTAATCTCTCAGGATATAGAGTATGATGCAAATTCCACTGAGGCTTGTTCGCTTTGTCTCTTTCCAGTTCCCACACAAGAGGAAATGTCCAGCCTAACACCAGAGTCTTCCCCCGAGTAAGTATTAGCTATTTTCAAAGACAATCACGTAAAATATGCATTTTTATTAAATCCCAGAGTGTGAAAGAAACATTAAAATAATACTCAATTATAATTGAATTAAAATAAATGTTAGTTCAATACTCATTATTCTGCTAGGTGTGGGTCTAAATGTATCACCTTTTGTATAAACCTGAGCTGTTGAGAGTTAAATCACCAACACTCAATTAAAGCTTGCTTAATTAAGACACTTAACTTTTGCTTTTTATACTTCCTTTTTCTTCAAATTTTATTATGAGTTGAAAGGAGCTCTGAAAACTCTGCAGCTAAAGTTAATGTGGTGGTCCAAACACTGTTCCTGGCCCCATTAGCCTAGTTTGTTGCTGAAGACTTTATCAGGGAATAGTTGATCATGAATAATTCAGAGTTTTAGTTCCACTTAGCTTCACAGGCCCGCAAAGCAGCACCACGGTGGAAACTTTTTTCCCTCTTATTTTTCTGTTGTTTTTTTAAGTTCTTGGTGAGAGAGTGTCACAATATGTTGGGCTGGCTCAAAGATGGCCTTGATAGTCACTGACTGTGGTAAAATCCCTGTGATTTCAAGCAGGGTTTAGAAATGAGCCATATGCCAACATTCAAACCTCCACACAGGCTTTTGTCATGAAATGTTTTAGAAACTTTTGAACTTTTCAGTACTTCTCAGTTGTCAGCAAATGGTGTATCATGACAAACCCCGTCATGTTAATCTAGTTTACCAATATATCTGTTAACTCCCAAATTTTAAATGCAATGTGTAAATTAAAAGAAAAAAAAATGAAAAGAATAATAAAATTGATTTTATTGAAATAATTGTTTTTGAGGTTTGAATGGTGCTGCACACAATTTGGTCATATATCATATAAGTTTTGAACAGTTTGACAGCCCATGTAATGTCACTTTTTTCATTTCAAGTCATACATGTTTTCATTTCTTGCTGATTCCTAGAGACGTACCGACTGACTGACAGCTTACTAACTCCCATCTCGACAACGTTCAATGTTCTGCATTTCACTGCGAGAGAAAATTCAGCCAAGCTCTCTAGAAATGTCTGGAATATTCCTTAAAAAAATGCTTTATTTACTTTAGCCAGGAACTGTCAGGGGGGCTTCCACCATTATGATTTTTGTGAACCAACACTTTTGAAATGAAACTTGTATTTTGATGGTATGAAATCCATCTGCCAACTGTTCCTCTATACTGGTGAAGCTTTGACTTTTCACTTTTATCCAGCAAGGACGCATTACATTGATCAAAAGTGACAGTATATACATTTATAAGGTTACAAAATATTTCTATTTAAAATCATTTCTGATATTTTGAACTGTCCTTTCATTCAAAATTCCGAAAACTCATGGGTTCCATAAAAATATTAAGCGGCACAACCATTTTCACCATTGATAATAATTAGAAATGTTTCTTGAGTAGCAAATCAGCATATTAGAATGTTTTCTGAAGCATCATGTGACACTGAGTAATGTCTGCTGAAAATTCAGCTTTGCCATAACAGGAATAAATTACATTGTCAAATATATTCAATTAGAAAACAGTTATTTTTGTAATAATATTTCATAATATTACTGTTTACTATATTTATGATCAAATAAGCGTAGCCTTGGTGAGCATAAGACACTTCTTTCAAAGACATAAAAAAAACCTTACAGACACCAAACATTTCAGCTGTGTAGTTTATGATGATATGGCATATATGAAGAGTAGATAATGTGTTCTTGAGAATTATACAAATGTTAATCACACTGAAGAAATGTCAGTTCTCCATTACAGTATGTTTTGTATGTGACAGCATGCAGTGTTATTGAGACGTATACTTGTTTTATGCATAGTATGTGACTTGAGTGATGTTTGAATGTATTGTGTTGTCTTGTTTACTCATGCTTTTCTTCTTCACAGACTTGCCAAAAAATCTTGGTTTGGAAATTTTATTAACCTCGAAAAGGAGGAGCAGATCTTTGTGGTGATTCGGGACAAGCCTCTGAGCTCCATCAAAGCAGATATTGTACACGCCTTTCTCTCTGTAAGTCTCCAATGAATATGTGAATTCTTTCAACATTTACTCACCCTCATGCTATTCCAAACCTGTTCAACTTTCTTACATTCTTGAGGCTTTTTTTATGTTTCAAAAATGATGCAAAAGCACCATAGAAATATCAGAAGTATCAGACTTGTGTGCTATATTCCAAGTCTTCTAAAGCTAAGCAATTACTCTGTGTGACAACAGACCAGTATTGAAGTTATTCACTGATAATCTTCCGCTCTAGTGTGCTGTTAAGCTTTACTAAGTCTGTCAGCTCAGCTGAGTTGAACAAATCATTCAGACCAGTTTTTTGAACTGTATCAACTGACTGAAAAGATCTGATTCAAAATAGATTCATTGGCCAATCTGATATTGCTTAACTCATGAATACATGAAAGAGAGCCAAGATGGATGTCAAGATTTTCAGTGAATAGCAGGTTTTAGTCTGTTACTCACACAAATCATATGACTTCAGAGAACTTAAAAATGTAGCACACAAGTCATATAGACCACTTTTAAGGAGCTTTTTTGTCATTTTGGAACTTGACAGGCTAAGGTCTCCTTCATTGTCATTATACTGAAAAGAAGGCCCAGGATATACTTGAAAATTTACCTTTTGAAGAAAGTAAGTCATTAGTTTCTAAAGGCATGAATAATAAATACCCCTCTGGTGCTCTTTGGTCATTTTTGACTGAAAATGTATTTATTTATTTTATTTTATTTTAATTTTTTTAATTCATCAGAATGGCACAACACTTGGTAAATGTTTTGGCACTTGCTATGTGAACTAAATAAATAAATACAAATAAATCATGAACATGATTTGAAAAAGTTAAATGGTCCCTTGTACCCTTCGCAATCAATCAAAAATGACTGCATTGTAAACTAAAGCTCAGTTTTTGAGCTATCAACCTCAAATTTGGAAAACAAGTTGTTTAGCATTATATATATATATACAGTGGGTACAAATAGTTGTATCTCGGCCAAATATTGTCCTATTGTCATAACAAACCATACATCAATGGAAAGCTTATTTATTCAGCTTTCAGATGATGTATAAATCTCAATTTCAAAAAATTGTAGCTTAAAACCAAACCTAAGTCTGTTCTCCAAAACATTTATGGTTTACTACAGTTCAAGTTGGAAATTTCATTTTCAGGTCTCATAAAATAAAATTTAGTACCACGAAATCCCATAAAAAAAATTTAAATAAAAACATTATTGAACTAAAATATACTATATTCATTTCATTAAAAAAAATGGGGGGGGATAATGTTCATTTTGGGATGAAGGATTCCTTTAAGACATTTAAAACCTCTGTCTTTTTGTCTCAGATTCCCAGCCTCAGCCACAGTGTGGTGTCTCAGACGAGTTTCCGGGCAGAATACAAATCCACAGCTGGTCCCACTGTGTTCCAAAAACCAGTGAAGTTCCAGGTGGACATCACATATTCCGAAAGCACGGCTGCCACCAAGGAGAACGGCATCTACTCTGTCACTTTCACACTGCTCTCAGGTAACCATGCCGACAGTGAGAAGCCCATTTTGATTTCATAAACTTGCTGACAGCCAATAGAAATGCAGAGGGGTATGTGTGGGTGATGGAGAGGCTGGTTGATGATGTTGAACTTTGTCCCTTGCAGTGGTGAGAGCATTTTTTTCTCTCCCTCTCTCTCATTCCGCTAGCAATCCTCTCCTCCATTACACTCACCCTCTCTTAAAAAGATGCTGAAAATAGACAAACTGCTCTAGGGGGTAATGGAAAAAAAATTAACTAAAAGAGGCCTTTTTGCCTCCTGGTAATCACTATGCATTTTCAACCTGCTGTGTTTCAAAGGACAATCCGAAAAGATCCTGCGCTGCTAGTGCCGTTACTGCAAACCCTGTCCCTCGCTTTTTATTTTTATATTTTGCTCTCTTGGCTACACAAAGGGGATTGAATCTTGTTCTTAAAGTCACACATTTCAAAGTGCGTGTGTGTGTGTGTGTGTGCACGTGTCATAAACTCAGCCGTGGGCCGAATGCACCATAAAAATCAGCCTCATTCCATTAGATTTTATGAGGCTGCTGCTAGGGGGAATAAACCCAGGATGTGGCAGCATAAATGTACATTCATTTCAAAAGGCATGTACCAGTTTGTACAGGATCATTGCGAAACATTCAAATGGGTTTCTGTGTGTGTGTGTGTCCCTGGCAGGTCCCAGCCGACGCTTCAAACGGGTGGTGGAGACGATTCAGGCTCAGTTGTTAAGTACACATGACCAGCCTGGTGTCCAGCAGCTGTCTGGTGAGTGGCCAGTCACTCCACTGACACACCTCTTTCTCTGGCTCTCTCTCTCTCTTTCTGTTCTCTTACACAGCATCCTGAACATGCATGGCGCCTAGCCCACCCTTGTAGAGCACTGAACGCTGCACACACCCATCAAGGTCAAATGAGTCTTTCCAGTGTTTAAAATGGTTGTTAGAGGTGGTTTCAAAGACATTTTCAGGCCGTCAGATTGTTAATATGAAAATAAACTTCTCACAGGGTTAAATACAATGTATCCACCGTTCCATTAATGCCAGATGTGATGTTTGATCTAAAGATTCTGGAAATACACATTTGACCTTATCAAAGCACATTGCACAGAATTGCATTGCAAGGCACTGGCACACATGCACACACTCTCCTTAGCAGTCACACACACTCACAGAGCATGTTAGAGCACACTCGCGTGTATTAACAAGGGTTTATATACATATCCAGGAAGTTTCTTGCAGATACTTAAACCGAACCTGTGTCCCAAGTAAATTATCTGGCTTCAGACTGTTCATTCTAGAGCAGAAATGTGATGGGCTAGACTGTGGTTCCAGCTGGAGAGATGAAATGGAAAAAAACATCCTTCTCACATGTCTTTTTTGTGTGCATGGTGAAGAGCCTGTTACAGCACCCTCTGCTGGACAGCCCCAAATTCTTACTGTCCAAGACCCACCACCAGTGTAGCATTAAAGATGTGCCTTTTTCTCACCCTGTCAATCACGCCCTTCCCTTCCCCCGGCTTTGCCCTTCACCCCCTGCTCTCCCAGGGCTGTTGGTCATGGCGGCTGTTGAGTGAATGGGCATGAGAGCTTGAGTGTCCTTACTGACCGTGAGCAGACCTGCACAGCAATGAGCACCAGCATGCTTCACTCTCTCAACAGATGTGGCCACGTAATAAACATCTGTGCAAGGAGGTTGAATCACTGAGTTCATGCCGTTACTGTAAAATCAATGAGGTGCATTGAGAATGTAATTTTAGGCTGAATATTTGATTTGATTGGACATGTTACATTAATATGTCATGTTCCTTTGACAGGAAAGCGTTCAAAGGGTGGTAAGAGGTCTATTTTAACTCTTCTGCCACAGTGTACATCACTTTATCATACACACGCTGTCCAATGCGTGGCACTTAAACACAGAGACCCTTTAAAGGGAGTTCAGACATAAATGAAATTTCTGTCATCATTTACTCTCTCTTGTGTCATTCCAAACCCGTTGATCTTTGAAACACAAATCAAGATATTTTTAATGACACCTGATAGTTTTCTCTCCCTCTCTTTTTGGTCTATGCAACCAAAACTTTAATGCGTCGAAAAACAGAAGAGGAGACAAAATGAACAGATTTAATTCAGGCTTTTGTGTCTCTTCAGAAGAGTTGTATTAAACCACTCGATTCATATGGATTATTTTGACAATCTCTTTTTGTACCTTTGATGCATCAGAGGTTTGTTTGCACAAACTTTCAGTGGAGAAGCAGAAATCTCTTAGGTTTTCATAAAAAATATCTTCATTTGTATTTTGAAGACGAATGAAAAATCTTATGGGTTTGAAATGACATGAGGGTGAGTAATTGATGACAGAAATGTCATTTTTGGATGAACTATCCCTTTAAATTTGAAATATGCAGAGATGTGTGTGTGTGTGTGTGTGTGTGTGTGCATGATCTCACTTGATAGGACAATCCATGAAAGTTTAAATTCTCTAGAGTGAAAACACTTCATACATTCTTCATGTTGTTTTTGTCTCCGTATTCAATTCTTGCATCATTTTACTTTGTTTTTGTGGGTCAATTGTTGCATCTGAATCACTTTTGTGAAAGGCCTCATTTATTTAAACATTTAATCTGCAGCGCTTATGAATCTGTTCAACCAGGTTTTTAATTTAAAGGTGATGTCTGAGCTTTTATGTCAGTATGTATCATCTCAGCACCTCTTTTCTCTGAACATTTCTGTCATGTTGATCATTTGGGACTTTTACAATAGAAGTAATCATCTGTAGAATCACTGTATAATGAGGGGCAGAATCCTAACGGGACCTTGTTTTCTCAGCGTGACCTACTTATGTAGGGCCCTATAAATACAATATGAATATTAAAACAAGCAACAGTCTTGTATGTGTTTGCTCTTAGATTAATAATGATTTAGAAGAAAAACAGTAATTATTAATAATTATTAGTCATGTAATCTCACTAACATACACAAGATCTTAGCAAAAATACAATAAAGCCTTATTGTATAGCTCTAACTATACAAGATTCCATAGCTGTGGATCTTAATATTATGTCAGTTCAGATTGACTTAACCTAGTGGGGTTAAATTCAAAAATATTGTAGCTACAAATTTAATTTGATCATGTGTGTGAGACATAAATCCATTGTCTTTAGCCCAGAGCTATTTCACTGGAGCTCAGCACACGTCTCATAAGAGAAAAATAGCCATGCTGTACTGGTAGTTTTCTGTGTCTGCAATAGTTTACCCAGCATAAATCTAAACGGAGATGAACATTTGTAATGGCTCACAGTAGAAATGCTGAAGCATTGTCCTGTGTGTCTCAAAGCTGCCACAGCTGTCATGTCTCTTTGAGAGTCTCTTAGGTTGTGGCAAAGCTGCCTGTTTTCTTGGGAAGCAGCAGTTTCGAGCTTTCTATCATGATGTTGAGAGGAGTCCAGATTGTATTGAGAGACTCAGAGACAAGCTCTGGAACTAAGGCACTCTACTCTAGTGTTCACATAGGCCACGGCCTGCCATGTTACAGCTTGTGCTATCAGGCCGTTGCTGCTCAGTCACTTATGAAATTGGAAAAAGAGGTGATGGTTTGCAAGCCTGTGTTGGTGTCAAATATGGTGTGTAGTTAATCCTTCTGGGCCGGCTGTCAAGTGTATTCAGAATCTGCAACAATTTGTACCACTAAATTTCAATCCATTTATGAGATTTCATTTTTGGCCTTTGATTTGAATCAGAAATGATGAATTTAGCATGAATATATTTAGCTGTATACAGTATATATATATACCAGGGTGTAAATATATGCACTGACACTGATTGTATATAATTATGATTCATTACTAAATCATGCAATACATCATGAAATTTGTTCATGATTGCATTCATTTCAATTTTTTTTTAGCAACATTTATAGGGTCTAACATATGGTGCAAAATGATTTCTGAACAAATGGCTATTATAAACCTGTTCTTTTAAGTGAGTCAAAAACATATAGCACCACCAGTGTAGTCAGATTGGCAAACGAATAATTAAACATACAGCTTGTTTGATCTGATGAACGAATGATTTTCATGAACCAGTTCTTTAAAGTGAATCAGAAACATACAGCGTGACTAGTGTCATCTGATTTATAAATGAATGATTCTTATGAACCTGTTCTTTTAAAGGGATAATTCACCCAAAAATGAAAATTCTGTCATTAATTATTCACCCTCATGTCGTTCCAAACCCGTAAGATCTTCGTTCTTCTTCGGAACACAAATTAAGATATTTTTTGATGAAATCCAAGAGCTTTCTGACCCTCCATAGACAGCAAGGGTCCTACCACGGTCAGGGCACTGAAACGTAGTAAGAACATCATTAAAATGGTCAATGTGACATCAGTAGTGATGGCCGCTTTTGAAACACTGCTTCATGAAGCTTCGAAACCTTTGTGAATCATTTGTTTCGAAACAGTGGTTCGGAGCGCGTATCAAACGGCCAAAGTCACGTGATTTCACTAAATGAGGCTTTGTTACGTCATAACTGTTTCGAAACGTTTTGAAATTTCAATGGTTTGCCTTTGGGGGGCGATCTGCATGAACCCATGAATCATGCGAGTTCATTGAGATCGCCTCCCAGCGGCGAACCATTGAATCAGCGTCTATGGCTTCTACCTGATCTCGGATCAGTTTTATCAATTTGTAGACATTTTAACTAAACATTTGTGTAATTAAAAGGATGAGTAGTAGTTAACGAGTTAACAAGCTCTCCATAAAACAGACAAAACAAGCCCTGCATATTAATAATAATAATTTAAAAACATATTATTCACACATATTGAATGGTATATTATTGTAATTGCATTTAATGCATTATAATTTCAGTATGTTTTTGTAAAATGCATTTTTTATGCATGTTTTGACTTGAGATTTTGTTGCATTTACAGTTTTGACCAGCAGCAGCACCAGCGTGTGGTGTTTCGAGCGCTTCGAAACAGTGAATCATTTTGCGAAGCAATTGGTTCAATTGATTCGAAGCTTCGAAAAGGTTACTTTCTCCCATCACTAGACATCAGTGGTTCAACTGTAATTTTACAAAGCTGCTAGAATACTTTTGGTGCGCAAAGAAAACACTACCGCCATTATTGAGAGTAACACGACGCATGCACGTGATGCTGCTGACGCCTTGTTTACGAGCATAGGAAAGCACGTGCATGTGTTGTGTTACTCTCGATAATGGCGGTAGATGGTAACTCGGGAGAGAATAATTGTTGAATAAAGTTGTTATTTTTGTTTAGTTTTTTGCGCACAAAGAGTATTATCATAGCTTCATAAAATTACGTTTGAACCACTGATGTCACATGCACTATTTTGTCAATGTTCTTGGTACCTTTCTGGGCCTTGAACGTGGTAGTTCCCTTGCTGTCTATGGAGGGTCAGAAAGCTCTCAGATTTCATCAAAAATATCTTAATTTGTGTTCCGAAGATGAACGACATGAGGGTGAGTAATTAATGACAGAATTTTCCTTTTTTGGGTGAACTATCCCTTTAAGTGATTTAAAAACACAGTGCAACAGTGTAGTCTGATTCCTGAACAAATTACTATTAGGAACTAGTTATTTTAAGTGAGTAAAAAACATATATCGTGACTAGTGTTGTTAGATTTACAAACTAATGATTCTCATGAACAGATTCTTTTGAGTGAGTCAAAAACATACAGCACGACCAGTGTAGTCCAATTTGTGAACAAATGATTCTTATGAACTGGTTCTTTTAAGTTAGTCAAAAAACAATAATACAACAAAATACAATCCAACCAGTACAGTCCGATTCACAAATGAATGAAGCTTATAATCTGATTCTTGTAAGTGAATCAAAATAATAGAGCATGACCAGAGAAGTCAGATTCGCTAACAAATGTTTCCTTTGAACCAGTTCTTTCAAGTGAATAAAAACATACAGCATGAGCAATGTAGTCCAAAAACATGGGGAAAAAAAGAGTTTGTTCATAAAAACCAGTTCTTTTAAGGGAGTCAAAAAATACAAGTATAATACACGACCAGTATAGGCTGATTCTATAATTCTATTAAATTCTCATGTGCCGGTTCGGTTCTTTTGATTGAATAAAAAACACAGCATGACCGGAGTAGTCCAATTCGCATACCAGATTTTTTAAGTGAAGCAATCAGACAATTTTCATTGTCAGGTGTACCAATGCATTTTTACACCCCTAATGTATATATAGCTTACAGTATTTGCTAAATCCTTCATTCATGTATATGCACACAATTTGGGATATATATCCTGAATTTGAGGTATGATGTCTAATTAAGAACAAGTCTTTGACCATCTACCTTGATTTTCTTTGTAATGAATCAACACTGTCACATCTCTTTCCATTCCATCCAGTGATGATCACAGATCAGATGGAGACTGTTCAGCCACAGATACTCACTACCACAATAAGACCTTTGAGCAATTATACAGCTGTACTGTCAAACAGTTGAACATGCCTGCAGATGTGTGCTGTATCCATGTCAGTGTGTTCCGATACATGGCTTATTGTCTCCAGTTAATGCAGTCTCATCCTGCCTCTCATCATCTCATCTTGCCTCGTCTGTGATCCTCATTGTTCATGTATTTGTTCTCTGTCTCTCTCTCTTGTTTTCTTGTTCTTCTCCTCTTCTCCCGTCGGTGCACCCAGGCAGCCCATTGAGTAACTTCTTTGACGTAATTAAACAGCTCTTTTCAGACGAGAAGAACGGGCAGGTGTCCCATCCGCCCGGCACGCCCAAGCATGCCAACAGCAAGAGACATGAGCCTGAGCCTAATGACTCCAAATGTCCATCTGGCCAAGACAAAGCCAAGATGGCACCATCAGTTGGGACACAGGAACAACCTTAAAACCAGGAGAAATACTAGATTACTAGTTTTAAAATAAAATAAAAGAATCCAGTCATGGTGAAAGGATACTGAAAGGATGTTTTTGACTCAAGTTGGTTTTAACCAAGCCTCTACAAAGTTTTATATTATGGATTGAATACTGAAGTACACAAGTATTCGATTTTCACTTCACAAAAGGCACATACAGAGACACATGCCTATTTTTTTTCTCTCCAGTGTTGTTTGTTCTTCACGGTGTCTCGTTATGTTCTGTTTTATGATGCCTTCATTTATTTCTGCTACCAGGAATTATCCAGAAAACGTGTTAAAGCCCCAAGTCCTGCTCTTGCACAAGATTCATGTATGGCACATTGATGGAGGGCACATTACACAGGAAGTTCAGTGCAAGCAGCTGAGGGAAACTCCTCATTCTGATGCATCTAAACACCCCAAACACCAACAAGATTCCTCAACTCCTTCCTCCTGCAGCTACTGTACATACAGCCACACATGTCCGAGGATTTGGAGTGAAGCCTTAAAATAAAGATGTTTATGAATTCTCACTAAGCTAACCCACAATTCATCTTTTTATTTAAACATACTTTTCTTTTTTTTTTATCCTTGCTCGTCTTCTTTCCTCCCTTCTCTGCTGATGCACACACAAACACACAGACGTACATACCGGACATCGTTACAAATGGCGAATGGAGCTCTGGATATCATAATGCACGTGTTTGAGGAGTTGCCCTCGAGGACCGTGGTTGGATTGTATTCTTTTCAATATAGTCTTTCTTTGTGAAATGAAGAATTTTATGGACTCGGTATCATTGCTGTACAAGATTTGGAGATCATATTTGAAAAATGGTGGGGATGAACTTTGGGGTGGGCTGTGGACTGGGATACGGGGGGGGGGGGC
>NW_015625591.1:142464-146172 GCF_001515625.1 Sinocyclocheilus rhinocerous | reverse complement strand
GGGGGGGGCCTCACAGTAAATGATCTATTCTGTTGTACAGACTGAAAATATTCCTTATGTAACAAATGTCTATCAGTGACAATGCTTAGATGAATTGTGTTGCCACATTCTGTTTTTTTTTTTTCTCTCATGTAGCGTTCATGAAATGTTCGTTTTGAATGATGATTATGCTTAATGTATTCGAGGGTTACTCGTGATGTCAATTTTCAATTTGTATTTATTTTGTGTTTACTTTTTATTGAGAAACATCTGCAGGATTCAGAGACCTTTTACCCTTTTTTGTAACTTATTTATGTGTTTTTGTCTTTTTTTAATTTATTCAGCTGGGGAATATTTATATATACAAAACCGGTGGTGGAGATTTTATTGTTTGCATCAGGGCGACTCATCAGATTGTTTGAAGGATTTTGTGTTTTGTGTATGATAACACTTATCCGATTTTGTGAATGAAGCACTCTTTCTTTCCTGGCTTTGAACAGATTAAAGAGCTTGTAGTATATGTTAAATTATTTACTGGTAATTTAAGAATGTAGACTAGCCTCTTTAGGGTGGGGGGTGAGGGATAATGAAGTATTGATACTTGTCACTCATCTCATTGTGCGTGTAAAACAGGTGGATGAGCTCAAATCACATGTTGTAAATAGATAACTTTGGACAAACGACTTTCTTAAAACCATCAAGGGGATCCTGCTGCTCCTGACTCTCTCGTATTGCATGTCCGACATTCAGCTTTAATTAATTTGCATGATGTTGTGGATGTTAAATTTCTCCTCCCCTTCACCCTTTTTCCATCATCGACTTGTTTCCCCCGTTATCATGCCTTCATTTTCAGTTGGTCGTTTTTCTCTCATCTCCCTTAACGCTGAACGCTATCTGGCCACATGCTCTGCTGCATCATGGTCTGGGATTTCATAACACGTGCTCACTTATGGGAACATACAGCGTGGTGAATAAGCGGAGATGTAATCTAAGCAATACACATTGTTGTCCTTCCTATTTTGTACTTCGGGAGAAAAAACGAGCAAAGCTGGATTGTAATGCATCACGGATTTGATTAATACCGAGCGGGAAAAATAGAATTGCCGCTAATGTATCCCCTTGTAACAATACTGTGAACAACTTCAGTGCAACGGAAATAAATCCATTGACTTTGGGATTTTGGATGTGTGTTTGCTGTTTTCTCTGTAACATAGGATGAGATGGGGCAAGATGACTCCCTGTAGCTTTTTTTTTTATTATTTCTTTACCATAAATGGCACAGAATCTTAACACGTGATGAATGGCTCATTTTATTTTATGTATTTATTTTTTCATCTGAATATCAACTTTTGTCAGATTGTCAGTCAAAAACTGTTTTGAGGATAAGTGATCTCTGGAAAATAGTGATAGTAATTTTCTCTGGAAAATTAGTGATTTTATGTTGAATATCAAGTTTGTGTCTGAGAGATTTATGGACACATTAATGTTTTTAGATTTGTTGAGTAAAAAAATATTTATTTTGAAGTGAAAAGATAAAATTAGACCCTTGGGGTAAGATGGGGTTGGGGTTATTATTTAATAATTCCACATGTGAGACGTACATTTCTACGGAGCCCATAAAGTGCCATGGTGGTGGGAGGAATTATTTTTTATTTTTTTCCAAATCTTTTGTGTTCTCTCGCAAAACGTTTGCGCTTTACTACAATAACCATGGTTTAACTATGATTGTTGTAGTAATCCACAGTAAATATATAACCCTGGTCTTACTACATCATAGTAGTACCATAGTAACTACAAACTATGGTTTCAAAAACTATGGTTACCACAGTTTTACTCCAGCATTAATATAATATTACTGTAATAGAACCATGATATCAAAACCGTGGTTTGGAAAAAAAAACATGATTAATACGGTCATGATTACTAGAGTTCTACCATAGTAAAACCATGGTTAACTGTTGTAAGGGTACAGCGCTTTTCACAATACATATCATTTCAAAGCAGGTTTACAGAAAATGCATGTTTCAAGGTTACAATCACAAAATATCCTTTAAACATGCAGAGGTGACTGTGACTCACTGGGGTGCATCTTCTGGCCATAAATAGCGGTAAGATAAAAAAAAAAAAAAAGTTTAGTTAGAAAAAACATTATTGAAGGGTAAATTTGCATAAATTTGTTTTGCGTCATCTGGCAAATAAATGGGCATATCTCAGTATAAGTAACTCAGAGAAAGAGTAAACATTGTTCACATATATCACCATCATAGTAGCGAATCTAGCGATACAAAGCGGGTTGAAAATAAGCCAACTTACGCTTTAAGGCAATGATTACAATACATAATATCTGGCAGTTTTGTATGTATTTCTATAGTTGCTGTCATCTGAAGTCTTTGAAAATATTGGCATCATCCGAAGTCTTCACAAGTGAGGCAGGATCCAAACTGCCGTAATCTCTAGTAACATTGGGATGGACATCCTAAAACTGGGCAAACACTGTGCAATTTATAATAGGCCTAGTCCTTTATGATTGTTGCTTGTCAGACTCCAAGAACATGATCCTCATGTCACACTGTAGGATCTCAGCTGTCATTAATGTCAGACTGTGCAACAGTCAAGGTATGTTAAAAACGGACCTGCGCAAGAAACATCAACCCTTGCTGTCATCAACATATTCGGTGAAGGTGAGCTGCATTACAGACAGGAATTAAATGGTGGCCAATAGTGCGTGTCCACTGGCGCAGAACAGAGCGAGCGTTTTCAGTTCATTCCTATGAAACTTCTATATAAATGAATTAATGCTCACTCATCCTAGTGGCCCCACTCTGGAAAAAACAAACTTGGTTCCCAGATCTGATTCAGCTGCTGTCTGCAGCCCCGTGGCCAATACCACAGGAGAGACCCTCTATCGTAAGCGAAGCCGCAGCTGTGGAGTCTTCATGTTTGGCCCCTCAACGAGAGTCTAGCCAGCTCCCAGCGAGAGTCACTAATACCATTCTAGAGGCTAGAGCTCCGTCTACAAGACGTCTTTACACCCTTAAATGGCGAGTCTTCTGTGACTGCTGTTCAGCACGAAGTCTGGATCCATATTCTTGTGACATATCCCACGTGCTAACCTTCCTTCAGGAGTTGTTGGACAAGGGCCATACCCCTTCCACACTCAAGGTTTATGTGGCAGCCATCGCGGCGAATCATTCTCTCGTGGCTGGCAGCTCAATCGGTAGAAATGACCTGGTCGTCAAGTTTCTAAGGGGAGCTCGGAGACTGAACCCGCCACGCCCTAGACCTGTGCAGACATGGGGCATGTCTATACTGTAGTCCTGAGGGCCTTCAAGGGCCCTCCGTTTAAGCCGCTTCAAACGGCTGGCCTGCGGCCCATGTCGCACAAAACTGCTCTGCTTTTGGCCTTGGCATCGGTGATTCGAGTAGGTGACTTGCAAGCGCTGTCAGTCAGCACTCCCTGTGCTGTGCCCAATCTTCCAACCGGACAATAATCCAAAAACAAACCTTAAAATCAGCACAAAAATGGGTCACTGGGCACAAAACCAAGCTTCTGCTATGGCCATTCCAGTTCCCTGAGCTGAACCCTATAGAAAATGAGTGTGGTGAACTGAAGAGAAGCACCAACATGGAGCTGGGAATCTGAAGGGTCTGGAGAGATTCTGGATGAAGGAAAGGTCTCTGATCTCTTGTCAGGTGCTCTCTAACCTCATCAGGCATTATAGGAGAAAA
>NW_015625591.1:95781-140463 GCF_001515625.1 Sinocyclocheilus rhinocerous | reverse complement strand
CTCATCAGGCATTATAGGAGAAAACTCAGAGCTGTTATTATGCCAAATGGAGGTTTCAAAAAGCATTGAATAAAAGGGTGCCGTTAATTGTGTCCAATGTGTATTAAAGAAAAACATTTGTCATAATGATATTTCCACCCATTTTAAATTCTTATTCTCCAATGAGAGGTTAGATTTATGTGAATTTTTAAAATAAAAGATCAAAATGATTTACAATGCAGATTTATTTTCACAGCCTTCTTTGAAATAAAAAGGGTGCCGTTAATTGTGTCCAATGTGTATTAAAGAAAAACATTTGTCATAATGATATTTCCACCCATTTTAAATTCTTATTCTCCAATGAGAGGTTAGATTTATGTGAATTTTTTAAATAAAAGATCAAAATGATTTACAATGCAGATTTATTTTCACAGCCTTCTTTGATCATATTTACCAAGGGTGCCGATAATTCTGACCACGACTGTATATGCCTGTATATGAGCCACAAAATAAATTTACAGGTGAATCTCTTTGTAACAACGTTTGTAGATCGGGAAGAAGGAGGCGGAACCGGCGAACATTTGAACCCTTTAATAATAATAAAAACACAAAACAGCGCGACAGCCCCTCGCGGACAACTGTCACGCACAAACAGAACCAAAACACAAAATAAAACCCAGGCCTGGTCCTCTCTCGTCCAACAGTGTCGTCACTCCTCCTTTTATCCTTCCGGAGCTCCTCTGTGGAACTCGAGACCGGTGAGTGGCGCAGGTGTAGCGCATTAGCATTTACTCCACCGGCCTCGCTCCGTTCCCACGGCTCTCGGCCCCGCCCCTCTCGTCACACTCTTTTACTGGGATTCTGTCTTTGGTTATTCAATTCTAAAAACTAAGTCAAAACACAATTTTAAATAGAATAGTTGCTACTGTACCTGCTAAAAATATCTAAATGTTACAATTTAAATTCAAATGGCAAGGATCACAAAATAATACAAATGATTTTTTTCATGTTTATTAGTAATTTCAAAATTACATGTGCCATTCAATTGTTGCATGAAAAATGTTATATTTAAAATAAATTATTTTTGATCCCAACATATCCGCGTACCATTGCCTTACTGCATATTAGACATATATTTACACTTTAAAATGATGTGAGAATACAAAAGTATCTACAATACTACTATGTACATTTTTTGGGAAATGTTTGTATGAATGCGTAGGACACTTTTGACCACTGGAGGGCGCTAATATTGCTGTTTACAGCGCTTCCTCTCTGAAGCACATGTAAGTAGCTTGTAAAATAGAGACTGTAAAGCCTATCTATACTGGGATATGATCAAACACCTCATAAATCCACATATAAGTTCATTATCTGTGACCAAAACACAATTTAGGAAACAATTTTATACATTATGTGACTTGAAAACGAATAAATAGCTCACACATCCCATTAAAACATTGCCACTGACACAAAATAGGAATTACGAAGGTTAACAAACCTCTAAACACTGTGGGGCTTCACATGCTTGCCTGCACACCTGAGCTTTGTTAACCAAGTTTCCCAACAGCATTAAAGCCACATCTGTAATTTCCAATGGTTTTCTTCATGCACTCAAGCTCGACGCGGGCCACAAAGTGACTGCAACCGTGAGGCCAGTGTAGCCTGAAGCCCATCCAGAGCATCGGGATCCAGCAGCAGCTCCTCAAACTGCTCACAGTCCAGAAGATCAACCATCTTCTGCAGGAAGAAGCCTTCACAGAATACTGCCAGCTCCACCGCCTCACTCACCTGCTCCATAACACACAACCAAACAGATTACATCAGAGGACTGAAGCTTGATGCTGGAACTATGAATACGTTCATGTAAGCTGTATGCACATACTTTGGAAGTCTGGTAGATGCTCACAGCGTTGTTGAGGTTTATTCTCTCTGAGCAGAGGATTTCACAGTGTCTCTTCAAAACTGGAAGCTGGAATGAGTGGGCCACGGGCAGAAGCTGTACAGGATATGACCGAGTGCATCTCAGCTTAAGTTGACTGTTTTATTTTCATTTTTAATGCCAACTCTTTGAATTTGATTACAGAAATCTATTTAAACAGTACTGTACTATATATCCATGTCTTTCCTACCTCCAGCAAATCAGACACAGACATGTCTAAACATTCTGCTCCTCCACAGTAAAGATGTGCCATCATCATCTGAAATAAGTATTTAGAAGCTATTTTAACAGCATTACGTCATATATGTTTGTCTTGCATATGTTCAGACCAAGGTTTGTTGATTACCTGGAACGTGCTGTATTTTATGTCAGTGATTTCAATGGCCATGTTGTCTGATGTGCCATTACATCTGTAGAGGCCCAGTAAGCCTCTGAACCTAATATGAAAAAAAGAAGAGCATATATACAGCATAACCAATCACAGAATTGATTATAAGGCACTACATTCAAATCAGTAAAAGACCCACCTCTGTGAAGCAGACATGAGCAGAACTTTGTGGGCATAAAACGGCCTTCCCTCCACCACAAATATCACATCAGACATCTCAGTGTTATTCAGAAAATGAGCATCTGTGAGGTTGATATGGTACATATTAACAATCATTGGCTTTTTGATGCTGAATTGCATACAGTAGGATGTTACTAGTACTTTTATGACAGCATGGAATACTCTTATTCAGCAAGGATGGACTGAATTGATCAAAAGTGTATATACAAAATATGTACAAAAATATGTTTCAAATAAACACAGTTCTTTTGAAATGTCTATTCTTCAAGAATCCTGAAAAAGTCACGGTTTCTACAAAAATGAAGCAACACAACTGATTTCAACATTGATAATAATAAGAAATGTTTCTTGAGCACCAAATCGGCATATTAGAATGTTTTCGAAGGGTCATGTGACACTGAAGACTGGAGTAATGGCTGCTGAAAATGCAGCCTTGGTAAGTGTAAGAGACGTTTTTCAAAACATTAAATCTTACCAACCCCAAAAGTTAGTGTACATGTATAGTAAAGTAAAGTATGGTGTGTGTGGTGATCTGCATTACCCAGCAGAGCTGTAGGTGTATCCTTTACTGCCAGAATAGATGGGGTGGCTGTAAAGCAAACACAGTGGCTGAAGATGACTGCCAGCTGCTTACAGATAGCCTTACTCTGCATTAAAGAAAAGAACATACAGACATATAGTCTCATTTCAAATACAATATTTCAATTGGCTGACCATTCTTGAAGCAATCACATGCTGTTTTTGGTGATGGATTTGTTAAGGTCACCTTGCTAGTTTTAAAAATGGAGAAGAGGAGTGGAAGACCCTCTGAGAGCAGCTCCTCGCAGTATTTTTCATCCCCAATAGTGGTGAAGTCTTTAAGGAGAGAAAGCATGAGTTCAGTCCTGGACTGGAGCTGGGCACTGCGCACTGACTCCAGCCATACGTGCAGCTTCCACAGCACTCCTGAGAAAGAACAAGAAGCTTCCTAAAACACTTTCAAACATTGAACAACTCATTATCTCATTGCAACTGTTTATACACTACCGCTCAAAAGTCTAACGTTTGGGGTTTAAGGTTTTTCAAAGTCTCATATGTTCACCACGGCTGTTTATTTGATCAAAAATAAAGTAAAAACAGAAATATTGCGAAATATTATTACAAAATTGTTTTCTATTTTAATATATTTTATTCCTGTGATGGCAGCCATTACTCCAGTCTTCGTTGTCACATGAAATCATTCCAATATGCTGATTTGGTGCTTAAGAAACAATTCCTCTTACTATCAATGTTGAAAACAGTTGTGCTGCTTACTATTTTTGTGGAAATCATGATACATTTTTTCAGGATTTTTTGATTAATAGAAAGTTCAAAAGAACAGCATTTATTTGAAAAAAAAAAAAAGTCACATTATAAATGTTTATGTAATATTATGTAACATTATAAATGTTTTAATGTCACTTTAGATCCATTTAATGCATCCTTACTGAATAAAAATATTAATTTCTTACTTTCAAATTCTGTCTCAAATTGTTGTACAGTAGTGTATATCCCAGTGGTTGAGAATATATGATTCTACTGAAGTTGAACCACAACTATTATTTTAAAAACTACTGGTGCTTGTGCTGTAATGGTGAAAAAGTTCCTAGTATTAGATATCTTAGTAGAGAACCACTGTTTAGTGCCTAAAAATTGCAGGTTAATCAATGGTTCACTAATAATCTCTCTCTGTGGGCTGACTGAGCGTGTAATCATCGACTTCAACACACTTTGCTGTGCACATGCCAAAAAATATCTCACTGTTTATGCATCTCTAATTCAATCTGTTGTCCATTTCCTTTGATTTATTAAAAATGAGTCAGATGTGTACCCAGTGCCCTGAGCTCCATAGTGACATCCAGGTATCCGTGCTCAGCGCTGTGTAGGCTGGCTTCCTGCAGGGCTCTGATGCGGGCCTTGCACAGCCGTGGAGCGCAGACAGACTTTGCATTTGCTCCATCCTTTATTTCCTGCTTCTCCTGCTCCTCCAATCCCTCTGCCAGGATCTCCTCCAGAGAAAGCACGTCCTCCTGCAGCCGCTGGGGCTGACTCAACAGCTTCCGCAGCACATTCCTGGGGGAAAATACAATATGCATTACATAATAATGCAATTCAATCTTGATCAGTCCCAGCTAACAAAAATTTAGTTATGAAAACTTTAATTCCATTTAGTTATGAAAACATTATTTCTGAATGTTTTTTTAAACCTTCGAAACATTCAGTTTTTTATGTATTAAGAATGTAAACATTATCTTTAGAATGTTTTGTCCTAACATTTACATAACTTTCAAAGAACGTAAGTGAAAGTTATGGGAACGTTCCCTGTTAGCTGGGCGTGCATGTGTCTGTGTTGTTGAGGGGTCAGTACCTGTGTCCATGTGCTGCAGCGTGACTGAAGCAGTTCATGCCCTCATAGAGTGATGATGTCAGATGCACCCGCAGCATTGGGTCAGCGCCACGGGACAACAACAGACACACCATCTCATAATTCCCTGAAAACACACACACACACACACACACACACACAAATCCAACAAAGGTCAAGTAAAACTATGTTTCTAATACAGCATGTTGAGGAAAGTTGTCCAATATGTTATTACTGTATACACTATCATTCAATGGTTGACTGAAAAAATGCTGTATTTACTTGACCACAGTATAGTAACAGTAATATTGTGAAATATTACTACAATTTAAAACAACTATTTTCTATTTTATATATTTTAAAATGTAATTTATTCCTGTGATTTCAAAGCTGAATTTTCAGCAGGCATTACTCCAGTCTTCAGTGTCACATGATCCTTCAGAAATCATTCTAATATGCTGATTTGCTGCTCAAGAAACATTTTTTTATTATTATCAAGGCTGAAACCAGCTTAATATTTCTGTGGAAACCATGATAATTTTTTTTCAAGATATTTGTTAAACAGAAAGTTCAAAGGAACAGCATTTGTTTGAAATAGAAATTTAACATTATATTAAATACAATTATAAATGTCTTTACTGTCACTTTTGATCAACTGAATGGAAGAAAGCTGAATAAAAATATGATTTTTTTTTTCAAAAGCTGATCCCAACTTTTGAATAGTAGTATATATTAAGATTTTCATTGCAAATAGTATCTGCCACTATTTGTGCCAGGGTGAAAATAACCTCTGCTATAGTTTTCGGTGTCATGAATCAATTTAAACATAACTTTAAAAGAAAGCACATGTGAAGGATGACTTTGCACTTTGTTTTTCCGCACCTGCGGCTGATGCCAGCTGGAGGGGTGTTTCTGCTGAGCTTTGGTGGCCGTTTCTCAGGGCTGTGCCCTCCACATCTGCTCCCACATCTAACAGGAGCTGAAAAGGCCAAACAAAGTTAATTTAACATGATAGTCCTCCAATTGCAGTCTGTAATGTCAATATACAGAAGCGTGTAACTCAAAACATACCTTACTTTTTAAGTCCTTTTTAAAATGAATGTATTACAGTAATAACAAACACTATTATTTAATCACTACATAAAGTAAATAGCACTGTACTTGTAACTAGTGTGCATGTTCACCTGTACTACAGATATGTGTCCGTGCAGCACGGCAAAGGTAAGGGCCACCCAACTGCGGCTCTCAGGATGGACAGAAGGATGTTTTGGTGAACAGTTGGGCACCTGAAAAGAAGAAACAAAAACAAATGTATTTATTGGTAAACCACCAAAATGCTACTGCATATGTAAGAGTTCCTAGAGTATTACTTCACACTACCACAAACCATCCATTCAACAGTGTGTTAACCTGAAACGAGCCCACAGGTAAGATATAGATCAATGGTGCCCTATCCTGCTCATGGAGGGCCAATATCCTGCAGAGTGCAGTTCCAATCCTAATTAAACACACCTGAACTAGCTAATCAATGTCTACAAGATTAATAGACACTTCCAAGTAAGTGTGTTGGGGCAGGACACTACAGGATTGGACACCCTGGTATAGATAAATAGGTGAAAACTGAACGAGCACAGTGTCATTACTGCTACGTCCAGGTTTGCTCCAGCATCAATGAGCATGTGCACCAGAGCCTCGTCCCCTGCTGAGCAGGCGTACATCAGAGGAGTCATGCCCTACACACCCAGAGAGAGAGAGAAAAAGGGTTATTATCAAGCAAATTATTTTTAAACATCATTCATATTATAATATTAAATCATGCATTATCTTTTTATGTTCTTTTTGTTTGATTGTTAATTTTATTATTTTAAAAACCTAGCAGTTGTAGATGTTAAACATACATCACTAGAACTCCATTAAAGGGTTAGTTCACCTAAAAATGAAAATTCTGTCATCATTTACTCACCCTCAAGTTGTTCCAAACCTGTGTGAGTTTCTTTCTTCCACTCAGTACAAACGGTAATATTTTAATGAATGTTGGTAACCAAACAGTTGACAGTATGGGGGGGAAAAAAATACTATGGAAGTCAGCAGCTACTGTCAACTGGTTACCAACATTCTTCAAAATATCTTCTTTTGTGTCTAACAGAAGAAAGAAACTTATACAGGTTTGGAACAACCTGAGGTTGAGTAAATGACAGAATTTTCATTTTTGGGTGAACTATCCCTTTAAGTCAGGCATTTTTATTCTGTCATACTTCAGAAACTCAGGTTTTATGGGTTCACCTGGTCATCCATTGTGTTCACCCCATCTGGGCCCAGAAGCTGGATAGCCTGGCCAATCAGATCAGTGCGGCCACAGTTGAGCATGCGAAAGCCAAGATCCAGATTAAACTTGTTTGTGGCAGCCTTTGAATCTAGACGTTTAAAGGAGGTGAAACAGCACTCTGGCCTGAGAAAAAGAAAGAGAGAGAGTGAATTTAGAGTTAATTACATTTAAAAATTGTGAGTAAAAAATACGGCAATAACTTGGCAAAATTCTCTGACAGGTGGAGAGTCAAAGTACAAAGTTAACTGGGTAAAGATGGAGAGAAGCAGAAATTTTGGACATTGGACACTGCAGTGTGTGTATATATTATTTTTCTTTTTCTTCATTTACAAAATCCAAAGCAAATTAACGCACATGCAAAGTATTTTTGTCAGTATGTGGAAATTTAACCCTTGACCTTGGTGTTGCCAGCTACCAATTGAGCTACAGGAGCATCTTACTTGAGCTGTCGAGGTTCACAGTCCAGTCCAGGGAGTAGCTGTCGGGCAGTCTGTCTCACATCATCACTGTCCACTAACAGGCTCCGTCGATGCTCCGCATGGACCATAGCGACTCGCATCCACTCCATCAGAGGAGGAAGAAGAGGAAAAGGCCTGAGAGAGACACAGTATGACTCGGTTATTTACCAACATCTCTCACTTCACCCCTCTCTCTTTCTCCTTGCCAAAATGCACACACACACACACTTAAATCCAACAAAGGTCAAGGCAGATCAACAGTGGCACAAAACTGGATCAGAGAGAAATGAGGACAGTGAAATTACAAAGGCTGCTGAATTTGGCTCGCCACAGCCTCTTTCAATCCTGCCTTTCATTACCACAAACAAGCCTGGCATTTCATTCTGAATCACAATTTGTCTAACAGCATCTGCTGTCTTCAACAGACACAGGCTCGCTGGAATTCAAATCAGTGTGATATTACAGAACGGATCCTCTATGGTTTTCTTCTTCTCAAGTATCTGTGCCAGGAGCACAGTGATTGTGAAGCATACTCACAACCATAACTGTCCACCTGCTAAAAACATTAGTATTCATTATCTGACATGAATGCAGACCAAGGGTTCCACACAGAGTAAGAGTCGCCTCATCTTACTAAAAAAGACCTGAAGGTAAAATTCAAAGTGTGTCTATAATCTATAGGAGGAAAAAAAGTCTGCATTTATTTGATCAAATATAGAGTAAAAACAGTACTATTGTGAAATATTATTGCTGTTTTATAATAATTTTCTATTTTTATAAATTTTAAAATGTAACTTATTCCTGTGATGCCAAAGCTGAATTTTCAACAGCCATTATTTCAGAAATCCTTTATTATGCCGATTTGGTGCACAAGACATTTCTTATTATTATCAATGTTGAAAAGAGTTGTGCTGCTTAATATGTTTGTGGAAACATATACAATTATTTAGGATTCTTCGATAAATAAAAAATTCAAAAGAACAGCATTTATTTCCAAAAAGCCTTTGTAACATTATACTGCAAATGTCTTTACTGTCACTTTTGATCATTTTATTTCTATATAAAAGTATTAATTTATATAAAAAAAAATTATAATAATGGTGTACATAAAACAGCAATAAACAACTAAATTTGTTCAAAGAAAAAAAAAAGTAAAAGTGGTTTTGGTCGATTGATCTCACCTTTCTTTGCTGAGGGCTATCCTGGGTGGCTCAAGGTTGGGGTTCTCCAGTGACTCCATCTGTGGACTGCGTAGGTAGTAATAGAGTGTGTGAAGAGCGTCTGAAGACCAGGATATGGGCTGCAGGCAGAAAGGACGTCCTGGACTAAGACTGGGACTTGCTGAAACTAAACGCTGCATATGGTGCATTGTACGGGAGACCAAGTCACCTGGAGGAGACACACACACATTTGAACTTCAAGCACAAATGATATAAAATATCTAATATTATCAAATACTTTCTTTCAGGACACATCTAAGTAAATATAGCCTGCAGGAAAAATGAATGCCTTTCAAATGACTTAAATGCAATAAATGCCTTTAGCTCTAAAAAGCAGACAAACACCAAAATCACAATGTGCTACTGATATAGAAAAGCCATCTGTGTTTCCAGTTCAACCCCATAAACTAAAGACAGTAGCTGTGCAGCCAAGCACAATTGTGTTATTTTCTTTTAAAGTGCTGACAACACACAACCCAAAGAATATTTCAATACCACAAAATATATCTTCAGACCCATCTGTTTTATGTTCAAACGTGGAAATGGAAGATGATTCGGATAAACTCAAACGTCTAAGGGCTTTATTCTAAATTACTCTGAGGGGCATTAAATCTGCAGTTTTTGCCTCTCAATGCAGAAATCCAGACGCAAGCTTTTCCCCAAAGGAAGAGAAGAGATGATGAGGACAGGCCAAAGACTTACTCCTTAAAGTCAGAGAAGTCTACAGTAAAGACAGTGGACACTGTCCTCCATATGTGAAAAGCATCACAGAGGAAAGAAATGAGACTGAGAGAACACGGCGACAGCGGATATACATCATTTCATCCTTGAATGGAAATTCACTGCTTTTGTACTTAGTTATTGGTGGATAATCTTTAAATAACAGCTAATATGTGAATGAATAATATGTGAAGGAAATAGACATAATGCTCGAGAAAGGTGTGGGAAACAAGTTAAGCAATCAATCACATATGGTCTACATGGTCCTTAATGAACACTTGTGCACCTTAGTTAGCAAATTTATCAAGGGCTGCTTTAGGATTGCTTGAGTGTCTGCAGTCATAAAGCATAAAGAAGGTGCTTTTTACTCCTTTGACCCAAACAGAAGGTGCTCTTGTACCAGCAAAACAACTGCAGGAGTGTTGCTGGTCCCCTAAGGGAGAGCGTGTTTCCCTCTCTGGTGAATGCGAGCAGCGGCCCCCCTCCCTCATGCTGAACTGCGGTCTGCTGCATAAACAAACTGCCCACAGCTCAGGCGCTCACACCCCCCTAGGCCAGCCTGCAATGTCAAGTTGTTAGAAAAATGGCACTTAAAATGTACAGATGTCTCTCTCTGTCTTACCGACATGTAGAAACAATCACGCAAAAACAGCATTTCACTGGACAGTAATAGACTGAGATGAAAAATGGACAACAACAGTGTTTCTACATTAAAGTTTTAACAAGAAGGAGAAAAGTGTCTAATGGGTGACCTAATTCTTAAAGAGAACTGCTGTCTTTTACTAGACTGAGAAAAGCTATTTCACCTTGGTTAGTTCACCCAAAAATGAAAACTCTGTCATCAATTACTCACCCTCATCTCGTTCCGAACCCGTAACAATTTTGTGTCACACTTTATTTTAAGGTCCAAAACTCGCTATTAACAAACCATTAACTACGACTTTTGCCTCAATAAACTCCTAATTTGCTGCTTATTAATAGTTAGTAAGGTAGTTGTTAAGTTTAGGTATTGGGTAGGATTAGGGATGTAGACTATGGTCATGTAGAATAAATGCTTTTTAAGTAATAAACAGCCAATATGTTAATAACAGACATGCTAATAAGCAACTATTTAATAGTGAGAATTTGTGCTTATACTAAAGTGTTACCCAATTTTGTTCATCTTAAAAACACAAATTAAGATACTTTTTAATATTCTCTCATCCTTTTTGTCTATCCGTTGAAAATCCATGCAATCAAAGCTTTCATGCATTAAAAAGTACAAAAAGATATTGCACAAGTAATCCGTATGAACCAAGGGGTTTAATCCAAGTCTTCTGAAGGGACACAATTGTTTTATATGATGAAGAGATTTAGGCTTGAACTGCTCGATTCAAATGGATTACATTAACAATGAACTTTCTGAAGCATCAAAGTTTTGGTAGTACAGACTTCCAATCGAGGGACAGAAATCTCTTGGGTTTCATTAAAAATATCTTGAGTGCAAGTCTTATATATAAATGATGACAGAATGTTTATGTTATGGGGATGAGTTGTCCTTTTAATCATTCATTAAGAAAAAAAGAAAGTTTTATGCTATTGCTTATACAGTAGTTTCATCATGAAGGCCAGATCATGATATAAAAAAAGTGTTTAAACATACAGTGCAAACAGTGTAGCACAATACACAAATGAATAACTCTTATGAACCAGATCTTTTTAGAGAATCAATAAAAATACAGCACAACAAGTGTAGCCTGATTCCAGAACCATTGACTCTTATGAGCCGGTTCTTCTTAGTGAATCTAAAACATACTATACAGAGAAACAGTTTAGGTGTATACATGAAATGAATGACTCTTATGAACTGGTTCTATTTAGTGAATCAAAAATACTTAATTATTCTAAATACTAAATGTTCTATCTTTTACAGTTCTAAAAGAACCATCACTGGAACCCTTGAGTTACCAGAACCAGAACTGCAAAATTTCTTACGATTTTCATCCGTATGGTAACATGCATTTATTTGTTGGCATTTGTTTGTTTAAACTAATAATACGCAATACATTGTCACTGTCCTTCAAAAGGAGATGAAATGAATTGAAAGGGAACTTACTGAGTTCAGAGAGGCTGCCCACACAGGTGGCTAGCAGGGCCTGCTCCAGCGTCCTGAGCTCCAGCTGTGCGTAGGCATTCTCTCTGCTCTCCACCGCTGAGTTTGGACACTCAGCATATGGGCTGAAATGGGCAGGCAGGGACAGCTCACCTACACATAGAAACACATTTTCAGTCAGATCAAATCATTCGAACTCAAAGCACCATTCAATCCATTAAAATTTGATCAATTTATTATCATATGTGTCTCTAAATGTGAACTCTTGCGTCAATGTTGTGCAACTCTAATAATTATGGGAGGGATGGGGGAAGACAGACTGCATCATTCCCATAAACAGTATGTGTCTCTGACAGAGATAAGAGGAGGAAGTGTGGTAAGTCATCATTTCCTCTGCTCAGAACACAGCTCTTTCTCCTGGCTTTAGTCTTGTCTTCCTTGCTTCATTATTTATACTTTTTATGCTTATTGCTTTTCTTTTCTCTGATTGTAGATTGTACACCTAAAAAATATTTTGCTGATTAATTATTAATTATAATGTACAATAAGCATGATTTTTCAGCTATCACTTCTCTTATACTGGTCTGGCACATCATATAGGTTGTCATTCGAAATACATGGCTCTCATCAGAAGGATGATCTATTTCTTCTCACCACAGCATAAGTATAATTAATAAAGAATATACCAATCCCCACAGAGTTATAAAATATTACCTGTTTTATCTTGAATGCAGAATTGATACCTTGCCAAGCATTCAGAAACAAAGTGCAAAATGATAGTCAGTAAAAATAATGAGCAGATCATATGTTTGGCAGCTGATTTATCAAGCCCAAATGCAGGATGTTTTTTGCTCCCTTTTTATTTGATTTAAAATCCATGCCTTACCCCTGGATCTCTCTTTCACTGGGCATCAGAAGGGGATAAAATGATGGATTTGTGTGTGGATTTATTTTTTTTCATCAAGCTAAATGATAAACCATTCATAAGGTACAGTACACACATTCATCTGTGCCATGATGACTCAAAATATCTGACCACCTGATTTATTGGGGCCATTTTTATAACATCATTGTTACTGAACTGTATTTCTCTTAGAGCTATTTGGGTGAACAAACTCATTGTATAGCCACTTTATGCAGTTGAGTGAACCATGGCTCGCTCGATCACTGCCAATGTATTGTTTTTGCTATGGCAGCAGATTCTCAGCTTAGTGTGCTAGTGCCTACTAAACACAAAAAAATCTTCAGAGAGCAAACGATAGCAGTTTTCTGAACAATATTCACAATATTTAAAATATTTATAAGAAATATGTTTTGCACTTATGTAGTCTAGTCAGAATATATGTAACTAAATGTTTCTAACCACATGTGAATATGCCCTGAACTGAGTCAGTCTGGTATAGTTGAGGTTATTTCACATGTGCTACAGATCATATTATTAGCTAATACAGTGCAGCTGAAAACACAGAAATATCTTTATAGATACCCCAAATCTAAGGCAGGTTCACATGGGTAGGAGCTGCTTGGCTGTTCAATCTGGGCTCTGCAGCCAGATGGGTTTGTATATGTGTACGGGCGAGCCACAGGGTGTGTGATGCAGCTGGTCAGACTGTGGACCCACAGACCCAAACC
The DNA here is from genome assembly GCF_001515625.1 of Sinocyclocheilus rhinocerous. Lineage (NCBI taxonomy): Eukaryota > Metazoa > Chordata > Actinopteri > Cypriniformes > Cyprinidae > Sinocyclocheilus > Sinocyclocheilus rhinocerous. Next base: position 127,143 of record NW_015625591.1, on the reverse strand, counting down.
CCTCTATCTAGGACACACCCGTTCCCTTTCCCACAGCTAGCCATGTCTATACTGGCAGCGGTGAGGCTATGGCATGCGTCATAAGCAGCCACACGCTCCCACAGACACACATACATGCACATACGCTCTCATCTGCTACTAACATTGCGGACTGAGGAAGAGGGGAATGTGTGTGCACTGCCATTATGTGGAGAGAAACTGAGCTCACGCACACCACTGATGGGAGACTGGGAAATCCATACGAATGTGATAGGCCTGACAAGAAGTTACACTGCCAATGAAAGAGAAGGAGAAAGAGAAGCTCTGAGAGATGTGACAGAAAATACTCTTGAAATGAGACGAGCATATAGAAGCAATATTTACTGAGGGGAATTCAAGAGTACCTGGTAGGGTAAACTGCATCTATATAATGGACCTCTACTAAAGTGTTCACGTGCGTACTACAGAAAACCATCATAAAACCAGAAATATGTCTAAACGTAAAATAAAACATTAAATAAATCTTTAATATCAGCCATAGTTCCCAGAAAGAACAATTAGCTTTACTCCATTGCTCTGCAAAGTTAAAATGACCTAACTTTGGCTTTAATACCAGTTCACATTGTTTAACATTAAGATTTATTATCCATTTGTTGTGTTCAATAACTGGCCATTTCTTTCTTTCAAAAGTGTTCTCCAACAGAGAACAAATCCCTTAAGAAACTGCTGAAAGAAACCTTTCAATTGCAAGCCTGATTGTAACCACACTAATTTGCATAAATATGAGTGCTCAACCTATTTTGCTTGCCTGATTTAGCTCAGGTAACACGGTGTGAACACAGTGGTCCAGTCACTCTGTCACACGCTCCCACAACACAACCATTATACACAGGGCACAATGGCACAAGTGTGCTGAAGAGCCAGAGTCAATTGGCCCTTGTGTTACTAGGTGCTACACTGGAAGTGCTTGTTGATTGAGGACATGAGCGCTGACTGCTATCTCTAACTAAAGGGGAGGTGCCCTGTTAGTTGTGTGTGACTGTGTGCACGGACCATTCTGCCATGACTTCCCCTCTCCAGAGGACAGACCACAGACAGAGTGATGATAATAACAACTTCCTGCATCCCGTTCTGATCTTAATTTAAGACGCAACCCCCAACTCAGTGGAAGAGCTTTGCTTTTACAAATCAAGTCATCAGGGAAATACAAGGTCAAAAGATTTACTTCTTAACAAGCGTGGCCTACTTTTCTTCTCTTTGCTGTTTTCACCTAATAAAAGAGATTGAAGGTAATAAATCTAATATATTTTCAGCATCATGTAACTTTTATTTTTATTTAAAGTTTATGCCATATCCAGATAAAAGAGAACATACTCAATAATATAATTGAAACAGTGGGCGGCTCATAAAGCAGATGGCTCTCCTACTGTGGCAATAGTAACCTGAGTGCAGTAGAACCTTCTAGATCTTCTGTGAATGAGAACCTCCTGGAGTTTAACAGTCTTCATAATCATAAAGTTATACATCATGCAGATCTTGGCATGGTGCCGCTACTCCAGGTGTTCACATACTCAAATGCAAGAGCGACAACAGTGTTTCACCGGCATGCTACTGCCAAAACACCACTTATTCAGCTCAGCTTCACAGAATATAAGGATGGTTTTTCAATTAGGGGCACTTTTGATTGGAAATTTAGAAAAATGAAACTATTTTACAGCTGCCGTTATTATAAAATATTAGAAAAAATTGCACACATAAATACCAAGGGACTTGATAATATAAAATAAAGTAGTTTCCTGATTCAGCACATTTTGTAAATTAGTACTGGGTCAAGTCACCTTTATTTATATAGCACTTTATACAATACAGATTGTTTTCTTTAAAAATGAGACAAAATCAGCTGTAAAAAGTCAACAGTGTCATTGTTTATAACTTTGTGATGTTCATCAATTATGAAACAAGTTCAATTCTGTAAGCAGCTCTATAGAAGACAGCTGGGTTGCTATTCAGCTCAAGTCAGTTCAATGATGATTTAATTCAGTTCAGTAACAGTTTTGATATTTCAAAATTCACCAATTATGAAACAAACAGCTCTACAGAGGACGACAGTGTCTTCATTTAGTTTCGATCTCATCTGATAGCGTCAATGCAGTCAAATCGATAATATTCCTGAATATTAAGTGCATTCCCAAGTGTAAATCCCAACTATTTAGAGGTTTTTCTTTTGAATCATCGTAGGGGAAAAGCTCCTCTAACTGAAGTATCACACATTTATGGATAATCTCTGAGTGACAGACAGGTTACTCATCACAACCTCTCACTTTAGCCTTTTGACATCACTTGCCACCTCAAGCCATAACTAAAACAGAGTGACAGGCAGCCTGGTCTGTATAAGAGCGGCCTGTGTGAGAGCTACAATCTAAAGCCAAGTATTCACTCTGAAGCCTCATTCTTGTGAAAGATGGGAAAAACAGAACTACAGTAATTCAGCGCTACACAGGATCTCCATCTGCCCGCTCCTCTCACCCATAAACCCCTGAGTCAGTTTCCACCGAGGCAGTAATTTCAATTGCAAAGTATTTTTGTAGCAGTTTTTCAAAACATGTCATGGCTATAAAGTGGATTTCCTGATCTGGGGGTTGAATGGAGGACACAATCTCTTTCTGATGATAGTTTAATTACTTACAGACTATTCACTGGGCTTCGCAGACTAACAGGGTTATCACTGAATAGGACTTTAACGTAATTTAGCTTGTCATACTGCAATATTAATCAAAGTTGGAGGGTTTGGTAAGTATGGGATATGTTGAGGAGAGATGGCATTATAACATTAATCATCCAGAGCTAATCCATAAAACATGATGGGTGTCAAGACTCAAGGCAAACACGTACTACTAAATAAATCACTCTGTGTAATTGATGTGATGACACACACTTGATTAAGTTGCACTCTGTGGTAAAGAATCAACATACATCACTCAAGGAACACAATGTGGATGCTTAATTATCCTCTATTAACCCTTTGAAATGACTTTTCAACAAGGTGTTGATTACATCACATTCAATTCACAGAAGATCTTCAGCTAACAACATTATATTCACCCAAGCTATGAAACATGTTAATATAAGATAACACTCCCCTGTTAGAGAGGCTAAAATTGTGTTTGACGCCTACTTTAACAGTTAATGGTGGAACAAAGTGGTGTAGAGTAACTCAAGTTAGACTGTATTCTTAACATGACTGATTAGCAGTGATTTTTATGGGCAGTAAGGAGCTTTGGAGAGCCATATGGTGTTCCCTAGTGTAAACTCACTCATGTAAGTGCTTTTTCTGTGCTTTATGAAGAGCTTCAAGGTACATTCTTCTTTGAACATCAACAGTGTGTAAAACCTTTAGTTTTGCACCTGTATTTGGATTAATGAGGTGCTAAAGGGAACAGTTTATTTCAGTTGCAATCTCTTTACGTGGACAGTGATTCGATGCTTGTAGTAACAAAACTATGAAGCTGCCCCATAAAATGTTTTATGTCATATCATAAAATGCCACATTCCTACATACATTTAGCTCTTGTTTGATGTGAATCAAACCACAAGTGTGTCCTCTCTTAATTTAAGTCAATATAAAGGTGTAGAACATATCTGCTCATTTTAAACAGATTAATCTGTTTAATTAATCGCAAATCTGGTCAGACCTAAAGGGATAAATAATTCACCTAAAAATGAAAATTCTGTCATCATTTATTCACCCTTATGTCGTTCCAAGCCTGTATGACTTTCTTACTTTTATGGAAACAAGAATAATATATTTTGAGCAACCAGATTTAATGAGAAAACGTATTTTACGAGGTGGTGATTTTGTATGAATTCAAACAAAATGTCTCATTGATTTTTGTCCATACAGTGGAAGTCAATGGTCATCAAAATGGTTTGGTTACCAACGTTCTTCAAATTATCTTCTTTTTATGTTCCACAGAAAAAAGAAAGTCATACAGGTTTGGAATGACGTGAGTAAACGATGACAATATTTCCATTTTGGGGTGAACTATCCCTTTATCATTGGAACAGAAATCAGCAATGGGGATTTTCCTGAACATTGATGAATCTAAAGTCAGTGCAGTGCAACTTCCATTACTGGCCAGCCTGAATTTAGACTAACACCTCTTTGGAACAGATGCTAATGGATCCAGGCAGGCATGCTGGGGAGTTGAGGAAGGTCAACTCACGCACAGAGCAGCTGTCATTACATGCTCTAGGAAGGCACCTTCTCCTCTCCTTATAGAAAGCATTTGTCCACTCTAGGTGCTTGAGGGCCCAAGTGAGACCCTCAAGACGATGTTTATAATAGCACTCAAAGACTGCATGTGCAAACACAGAGCACAGGCCTTGTGTGAAATACTAGCTTTTCTGTAGCGGCTTCTGTACATCTACTGCACATTACATTTACTTCTAAATATTCCCAGAGGATATTTTGGACTTCCGAGAAAATCTTAGTAATAATCTTACTTAAGAAAAAAGTTTCAGTCTTTTAAACACACTTGAGTTTTAAATGACCATGGTTGGGAAATGCTCTAATTTCTGCAGTTTGTAGTCAAGCTAAAAGAAACATGGTCTGTGTGGGCGTAACGTTTTATGAGGATAATTAACCAATGATGATTACAAGACTCCACACACAGACCAAAACTCAACACCCCATTCAGTGGGACTGCTCGCACAGAGCCAATCTGATGTGAACTGTGTCTCACCTGCATTCCCTCATTTGACCAGCTCTTTTATGTCCTGTCTGTCATTAAAGTGTGGGCCTCAATTAAATCTATTTATTCAAGGGCCCTATCGCTTTCCTTTCAGAAGAATGACATGTTTCCGTTTGCCATCTTGCATGGCTGAGGCATAATGGCCATTATTAGCTTGTTTATTGTGAAGGCTTGTCTGTGACAGAAGTCGACCTCAACCTAAAATTATATGAATAAAATTATCAAATACAATCAAAAACTGATGGTTCTTTTAGTATACTAGCTTTAAAGCTACAAAAGCTTTAATGCTACAAATATTCTGAAGAGATGCTTGTTTTTAAAAATCTGCAACAACACTCTTGTAAATTCATAAAAATCCAACAAACCATTGTGCTATGCTGACCTAATAATATATTGAAAAAACAAACTAATTCCAATAAGTGGTTATTATGTCTTGTGTATTAAGTGAAGATCTGGCAACCTACAATATCAGCGCATCATAATTCACACTTCTGATGCCATCTGCTCAAGGTGGTCTGTGTGGACAAATGCATAGGGACCAAAGAACAAGACCACAGCAGCTTTCACAATAGAAAATAGCTGTCATTTAAGTTGAGCAGCACTAAACAGGTCCAGATGTGGCTCTGCTCAACATGTGAGACAAGTGAGATATCCCCTCACTCTCTCTAAATAAAAAAACTCAAACATCAGATTTCCTGGATGAATGGAATTAATTAACACACCAATAAGTGTATGCAAATAATATTTTATACAACATCTTTTACTCCAAGAGCTGGATGTGTGAAGTGTGCTTCATAGAATGACATGCATGTGACTGCTGATTTTCTAAGCCTCAGTAACACACAGGTCAGCTGTGTCTCAGTATAAGCGTGCAAAACAACTTTACCAGCCATGGGTGATTGAGCACGGGTGCACTGTCACATCACTCACGCTGAGTGTGTACATGTGAATCGGATTAATACATTTCTAAGCCTATGCCTCCAGAAGGGGTGGCTGAGCTACACCTACATTTTAAAAATAAAGGTTCAAAAAGTGGGTTTCGCCATGAACCATTTTGGGTTTCCCAAAGAAACGTTTCAGTGAACAGTTCTTAAAAGAACCATTACTTTCTTAGTGTGAAGAACATTTTAATAATCTAAAGAACCTTTTTCCACTATACTTATATTTACCTTTATGTAAAATAGAAAGTTTTCATGGATGTTAAAGGTTCTTCGTGGAACCATAGATGCCAAAGAACTCTTACTTTTCTTCCTGAAAGGCATTAAAAATGAAAACATCACTTACTCCCTTGTCCCCAAAAGACATTCGTTCTGCACAGTGCCAAGCAGATCAGCTTTGTACAGGCTGCCCTGTCACAGAGACGATCAACAGACTGATTTAAAACAGACGGAGAGTGTGTGATGGCTTTCCATTCTTCTCACTCTGCCTTCTCTCACTTGTTTCTGCTTATTAAAGTGGATGGCTTAGAGCAGAACAATGGACTTTTTGTGCATTTCTGAAAATGCGTGTGCCCAGTGGGATGTACAGTCACAGCTAAAGCTTATTAATAATGTACAACTTACCATTTAATCAGTAAGTTCTGATACAAAGAGAACTGTGGAATTAAGAAAGCAAATACAGACAGGTAGCAAATATAACACATAAAGGCTGAAACATTATTGTTTAGCTATAATTTAATCAGTGTTAGTTATGACAGTCTGCAATTAAATTGCACAGGATGCAGAGGCCTATCACTTGTGCCAAAAATAGGCAAATGTAATTTCCTTGTATTCACCCGACCAGTTTATTGTATGATACTCCAAAGGCAATGCATCACTGGGCCTTGAGTTGTGGTGCACAATGATCAGACATGTGGTGAGACATGCATTTCTGACATTTGTTTATGCATAATTATGCAGAACTGTCATCCCTCTTTGAGACAAGATGAAAGTGGAAACGATAATTAGTATTTTCACTGAGACAAAGATCAAGGTGCCTTTCAAAGACTCAGAATCTAATCAAATCACACATTTGTCTCTGTAATAAAAATAATAATGAATACTTTGCTGTATTTTACACACAGAGATAATGTTACATTACAAATGCAATTATTTTGCAGAGCCACTTGTTATTATAAATTAGTGTTTGCTATTGTAATGACTCAAATCAACATGCACAATAAGTGCAACAGAAAAAAAATCAATTACTTGGTTAACTGTTACACATTACACACACTTATATCAAACATTAATGTTTGAAGGCACTCTACATAAGTTGCTAAATAAAGACTACAATGGTTGTCCAAGTCGTGAACTCTTATTTTTGTGGAACTTCACGTTTGTGGTGTGACTTTGTACATTAATGTGAAAGTTTCTACAAATAAAACTAACCACAGGCCCTAAATCCATAACCACCGTAGGAAATTCCCGGGAGAACTGAAGTTCTACCAACGCTATATTTTCTGGGTTTTAGAGCTACAAACTTAAAATACTCTATATAGACACTATAAAGTTTTAACTATGTTCATATTGAATTAATTTTCTCACCATTGGCGTTCTTCCCGCAGATGAGATGTTCGTAGTTTTGCACGAGCCCGAATATCTCCGAGTCATTGCTGACTACAGCCTCCAGCGCATCAGCGGTCACTGGAGAGGTGTAGATCCCGCTCTGCGCCGCCAGTACACGGAGCCCAATTTCCTCCGCTAGATTTTCAATGCAAGCGGTCAAACAGATGGCCGCGTACTCGTGAATGCGCACCGAGATGCGAGTGTCCACCATCCATCGGAAAAAACGTCCGACAGACAAACTCAGTGTACAGCGGGAGGACTTGCTCTTGCGCAGGACCTCTCCAGCGCTCATGCTGTACAGTGAGATGGCTCTGACCGCGGCCGAGACGCAGCTTTCCGCTAGCGCCCAGCTCAAGACCAGTCTCATCGCGCTCTGCACCTCGAAACGCGTGCACCTGCTGTGCACGACACTCAGCCGCTGCGCCTCTCTGGAGATCCGCAATAAAGCTCTGCGCATTAGCACCGACAGACTCCTGACGCTCTCTGGAGTGAAAGACAGTCCCTCTACAGCAACTTTACGCAGGACAACATCGATCTCCTCATCTGTCCAAGGGAACTCTTCTAACTCTGGTAACCTCGGACATTTAGAGAAGATGTCCTCTGGGTCTTCAGGAAGCACCGTGTTCACTGTGTCCCAGCTGTTGTTTCTGCTGTTCATGGAGTCCGGATAGCTCCACCAGTTTCCTCGCTGTGGAGAGCTGATGAGCGCCTGCGAGTTGGACTTGGAGGAGGACAAGCTGAGGGATCTGTAAGAATCACCGGCTCCATATCCAGAGTCCAGAGTCAAATCCTCCAAAGTCTTCATTGTAGTATTGCTCAGGGCTGCCATATCTTTCTATTTTTGTAAGTGGGCTGCTTTATTCCACGTTTTTCTATTTATAGGACTTAACAGGAGGTGGACTCCTTCCTTGGTTAGTAAACACACAGCGCAAAGACAAACTCCTTGACTTAAGTTAACGCACGTCCATCGTTAAGCACAGCTTTTGGTTTAAAGGTCTGCACTCATTGTCAATCCAGTGCTGTATGACCCACGCTGGTCAGAGAAACTTTTGACAGCTGAAAGTTTCGTCCAATCAGCGCACAGCTTTCTCTCAGCCAATCAGACACGCAGCGCTCGCGCAGTTAAGTGAGGACATATAATAGTTCTGACTAGGACAAGAGTTCGGTCATGCCGTAAATTCTGAGTTTTGGTCTTTTAAAGTTTATTCAATCTAAACATAGTCTACCACTAATCTACACCACTATCTATACCACTAAACTTTAATAATAATTTAAATATATGTATAAATGCCATTAATTTGTGCGGGCCATATTGTAATGAATGACCCTGATTAGTACTGGGTTAAAAGGCAATAGCAGCTCACTTAATCAAATTAAGTATGAGCCAGAAAGTGGTATACTAATACTAGAGAGGAGAAATATTCCAGCATCTGTTAGATGCACGAGTATGCCCTCGTGTGGTGGTTAGTAGAAGGATTATGCTGAAATAATATCTGAACAAGATTAATTTAAATGAACTTTATTTATTTTTCAAAATAAGAAATTGTAACAGGGAAAAGTACATACCTAAATCCTCTACAAACAATTTCACAGAAATTATCCCTTCATCAAAACTTCTAACACTCTTTATATTTTGGCACCCTCTATTATAAGTACTTTGATTAAACCTCCGCAATTTTAAACTACTCAGTAAGTTTGAAATAAAGAGACAAACTGCAGACTATTAGACAACCCCTTGTCTTCACATCTCTTTTACATTTTAAGATTGGCAAAGAACAGTGTCGGGGTAACGCATTACAAGTAATGCGAGTTACGTAATCAGATTACTTTTTTTCAAGTAACTAGTAAAGTAACGCATTACTTTTTAATTTACAAGAGAATATCTGAGTTCCCCTTCAGGAACTCGAGCTGCGTCGAGATCGCTTTTTTCCCTTCAGCCTGAGGCTTATTCATTTCACTTTTGGTGTGAAAAGGCTTTTATATTTGCAAGCCCTGTCCAGATTTAAAAAGTAGCGCAAAAGTAACGTAACACATTACTTTCCATAAAAAGTAACTAAGTAATGTAATTAGTTACTTTTTTTATGGAGTAATGCAATATTGTAATGCATTACCTTTAAAAGTAACTTTCCCCAACACCTGCAAAGAAGCATTTTAAAATGTCTCTTGTGCATGTGCCTTCAATTATCCACTGTTAGCATTTTCCTGATGTTTTCATAGATTCATATTTTAACCATCAAGTTGAATGAACTTAGCAAAGCCCTTAAGAGAATGTTGTTCATCAAACTCCAAAGCTCACTTCAAACACAGTGTGGCAGGCCCATGTTCCCCTGAGTGTCGTCTGGGGCAGAAATGGCCACCACACACACTAAGCCATCCAGAAACAACAGCAGGGTCCTCTGTGCTCTTCTGTTATCCTTGAGATGGTCTTTTAATGGGAATGTTCCACATGCCCCGTTTGGAGTGGAAATAGTGGTAAAAGTTCCTCAGTCGCAGTCTTTCTACCTCTAGACCATTCTGTAGAACCCTGAGATAAGATGTGACAGAGGAAGAGAGGCAAAACACTGTAGTTACACCAACACTGAAACTGAGACTTCAGTTTCATAGTTAAGCCACAGCCGTTTGTCACAGGAAAGATCACAGTCTAAGCAACTGTCTGACCAAAATTACTTTATATCGAGTTTTGCTTCGTAGGGCAATACATTTATATCTATGTATTATGAAATGTATTCAAAAAGAAGAGCTCAAAGATGCAGTTTCCATGTTTAAAAAGTTTCAAAAAGCTTAACTCTAACTTAACAAAAAGTGTTTGGTTTACAACAGTTTACTATAAAGGTCAAATTTGTTAACATTAGTTAATTACATCTACAATCTATTAACTAATGTTAACAAAGATTTAAAAATACTGTAACAAATGTATTGCTTGTTGTTTATGAATGCATTAACTAACGTTAAGTAATGGGACCTTATCGTACGGTGTTGTACAGTATCGTACAATGACTGTTATTGTCTTCTTGCATCATTGACAAACTATTTTCCTGTTTGACTCTGTAAAGCTGCTTGGACACAACCAGTTTTGTATAAAGCGCTATACAATTAAAGGTGACTTGACTTGACTTGAGTGTTACCAGAAAAAAATTAGCATTCCCAAAAGGAAAGAATGCAGTTACCTGTCCAGCAGCTCCCAATCTTCTCCTCCCCAGCGGTCTTTAAACTCCTCGGTATTCATGCCACCAATTTTATCAAAATCAGACTTATAAATTCCAAACAAGCCAAAGCCATTCACTTCCCAAAAGCCTGCGTGTAAAAATACATCAGAGAAATGTACACCAACAGTGGAGATCTCAGTGTCTTAAAAATCTATTCTAAACCAATTTAGCAAAAACAGTTTTGATGAATTCCACATAAAATTGGAAATAAACCTAGATGCATATACTGTATAAATCAATTGTATTTGTCAATTCATGTGCAGTACACTAAGCGAGGGAAATCACCTCCAAAATGCCAGAGGAGGCTGACAGCCTGATGCATACAGTATTGACCAATCAGAATAAATATGCAAATTGAGTAACAATTTGTTTTTGTCTAAAATGTGTAAGGCAAATAAGAAAATTAATTAAATTAGCCTCTTTCTGTATAAATAACCAATTACATTCAGATGTAACCTTTAAAACAATCAGCTTTAATATCACATATCAATGCTGTTTGTGGTAAAATACAATTGGTTAATAAATACAATTATTTTTTAGATTTTCATATTAGATTTTCATATTTATTTCAATACAAGGGAATAAATTTGCTATTAACAGTTTATCTACACATACATTATACTACTGTCCAAACATATCAAACTACTATGAAGTTTTTATTTTCGTAATAAATGTATACTATTATTCACCAAGCTGCATTAAAGTGAAAAAGTAAAAAGGAAACTGCTAGACAGTATGTCTAAAAGAGAGTTTCAAACAAACAGGATGTGCAAGAAATAGAATCAGACACATCATGCACAACTGGTGTTTAAACAAATGTGTTTCTACAGTAGCATTTAGCAGCTGTCTCTAAATGTGTTTGTGTATATGTTTTACCATCAGGCTCCAGAGGTGAGCTCCCACAGTCCAGCCTCATGACAATGGGTGCGAAGGCCAGTCTGCCTTCCACACAGTGCTTCCTAATGGTTTCCAGGATATTGTTAGGGAAGTGGATGTGCAAGTCACACAGGAACACTATGCTGTGACTGTCCTGGAAATTACATGTTACACCGTCACCAGTGTTGCTTTGTGCAACCAACTTTTTGGCAAAAATGTGTAAATTTGACTTTTTAAACTTAATAAGGCAATGGAATTACATTTTTAGGGAGCACCACAGTAACTTTAAAATATTGTTCTCAAACACTGATCACCCCAGGTATCGTGCATACAGTATGTACAATAGAAAAGTAACTCAAAAATGAAATGAAAACTCAGAAATAAATGCCTAATCTTTTATTCTTCTCTCACCTCTATGGTGTCTACACCCATCTGTAAACCAGACGACCTCTCGAAGTTCCCTTCACGTCTCAGATACTCATACCTACACACACAGAGCCAAGAACAGGAAAACAAACAGAGAGAAAAAGATTGTTTTCCTCAGGTACAAACAGTATGTGAGCCCAAAATCAGGACTCACGTGAAGGTAGAGCTTCTCATGCAGGAATCCTCCTGCGAAGATGTATGCAAGGACTCTGCTCTGCAGGTGCTTGGCTAAAAGTGGAAAGACACAAGAACTTAGTATTCACCTGGGCACAGTGCTCTCCTTCAGTGCCTGCTCCACATCCATGTCATCACTCTGGAAGTCTACGATGATCACGCTGAAATTCTCATCTTTGGTCTCACGGTGCAGGAGCTCCATATCTGAGATAAACTGCTGCACCCAGCGAGCCTGATTCTTTACTGTCACAGAAGACAACTCAGATGAGTGGCTATGAATCGGCGATTGCCAAGCTACTCATAAATTAAACTAGTTAAACTGCATTCAAGCTTAGGGTGCCCATATGTCCTCTTTTTTCCTGGACATGTCCTGGCCAAGATTTCTAAATTGCCTAAAATGTCCGTGTTTTGGCTTTTTTTTCCAATTGACGTGCTCTCTACAGCCCTCACACATTATACAGTATGTACACATATTTGCATTGCTTTGATAAATACGAATAAACAGGAATTCATATTAGTTTTAAATACCTGGTACTACAAAGTGTACCATCACATCATGCCTCCATTCTAACATGGATGGCTGGCAGAGCAGGGGTTTGGCCCAGCTGGTGCTCCAGGGTGTGGTGGTGTGTGTTTGGATACTAGAGCCGCTGGGTGGTGGGTTTTTGGAGGGTGTATGGTGGGATGAGGGCAAAGTTCCCTCTCTGCTCTCAATTCCGTCCTCATATCGACTGCGGTGCAACAGCAGATAGATGTAGTCAGACAGGCGCACCACTCTTTTCCCTCCCTCCATCAACAACAGCTCCATCAAATAACGATTGCCCCTGGCTGAATCTCTCCGCTTCTCTAATTTGTTAACATTAGTTAATTACATCTACAATCTATTAACTAATGTTAACAAAGATTTAAAAATACTGTAACAAATGTATTGCTTGTTGTTTATGAATGCATTAACTAACGTTAAGTAATGGGACCTTATCGTACGGTGTTGTACAGTATCGTACAATGACTGTTATTGTCTTCTTGCATCATTGACAAACTATTTTCCTGTTTGACTCTGTAAAGCTGCTTGGACACAACCAGTTTTGTATAAAGCGCTATACAATTAAAGGTGACTTGACTTGACTTGAGTGTTACCAGAAAAAAATTAGCATTCCCAAAAGGAAAGAATGCAGTTACCTGTCCAGCAGCTCCCAATCTTCTCCTCCCCAGCGGTCTTTAAACTCCTCGGTATTCATGCCACCAATTTTATCAAAATCAGACTTATAAATTCCAAACAAGCCAAAGCCATTCACTTCCCAAAAGCCTGCGTGTAAAAATACATCAGAGAAATGTACACCAACAGTGGAGATCTCAGTGTCTTAAAAATCTATTCTAAACCAATTTAGCAAAAACAGTTTTGATGAATTCCACATAAAATTGGAAATAAACCTAGATGCATATACTGTATAAATCAATTGTATTTGTCAATTCATGTGCAGTACACTAAGCGAGGGAAATCACCTCCAAAATGCCAGAGGAGGCTGACAGCCTGATGCATACAGTATTGACCAATCAGAATAAATATGCAAATTGAGTAACAATTTGTTTTTGTCTAAAATGTGTAAGGCAAATAAGAAAATTAATTAAATTAGCCTCTTTCTGTATAAATAACCAATTACATTCAGATGTAACCTTTAAAACAATCAGCTTTAATATCACATATCAATGCTGTTTGTGGTAAAATACAATTGGTTAATAAATACAATTATTTTTTAGATTTTCATATTAGATTTTCATATTTATTTCAATACAAGGGAATAAATTTGCTATTAACAGTTTATCTACACATACATTATACTACTGTCCAAACATATCAAACTACTATGAAGTTTTTATTTTCGTAATAAATGTATACTATTATTCACCAAGCTGCATTAAAGTGAAAAAGTAAAAAGGAAACTGCTAGACAGTATGTCTAAAAGAGAGTTTCAAACAAACAGGATGTGCAAGAAATAGAATCAGGCACATCATGCACAACTGGTGTTTAAACAAATGTGTTTCTACAGTAGCATTTAGCAGCTGTCTCTAAATGTGTTTGTGTATATGTTTTACCATCAGGCTCCAGAGGTGAGCTCCCACAGTCCAGCCTCATGACGATGGGTGCGAAGGCCAGTCTGCCTTCCACACAGTGCTTCCTAATAGTCTCCAGGATATTGTGAGGGAAGTGGATATGCAGGTCACACAGGAACACAATGCTGTGACTGTCCTGGAAATGATGTTACACCATCACCAGTGTTGCTTTGTGCAACCAACTTTTTGGCAAAAATGTGTAAATTTGACTTTTTAAACTTAATAAGGCAATGGAATTACATTTTTAGGGAGCACCACAGTAACTTTAAAATATTGTTCTCAAACACTGATCACCCCAGGTATCGTGCATACAGTATGTACAATAGAAAAGTAACTCAAAAATGAAATGAAAACTCAGAAATAAATGCCTAATCTTTTATTCTTCTCTCACCTCTATGGTGTCTACACCCATCTGTAAACCAGACGACCTCTCGAAGTTCCCTTCACGTCTCAGATACTCATACCTACACACACAGAGCCAAGAACAGGAAAACAAACAGAGAGAAAAAGATTGTTTTCCTCAGGTACAAACAGTATGTGAGCCCAAAATCAGGACTCACGTGAAGGTAGAGCTTCTCATGCAGGAATCCTCCTGCGAAGATGTATGCAAGGACTCTGCTCTGCAGGTGCTTGGCTAAAAGTGGAAAGACACAAGAACTTAGTATTCACCTGGGCACAGTGCTCTCCTTCAGTGCCTGCTCCACATCCATGTCATCACTCTGGAAGTCTACGATGATCACGCTGAAATTCTCATCTTTGGTCTCACGGTGCAGGAGCTCCATATCTGAGATAAACTGCTGCACCCAGCGAGCCTGATTCTTTACTGTCACAGAAGACAACTCAGATGAGTGGCTATGAATCGGCGATTGCCAAGCTACTCATAAATTAAACTAGTTAAACTGCATTCAAGCTTAGGGTGCCCATATGTCCTCTTTTTTCCTGGACATGTCCTGGCCAAGATTTCTAAATTGCCTAAAATGTCCGTGTTTTGGCTTTTTTTCCCAATTGACGTGCTCTCTACAGCCCTCACACATTATACAGTATGTACACATATTTGCATTGCTTTGATAAATACGAATAAACAGGAATTCATATTAGTTTTAAATACCTGGTACTACAAAGTGTACCATCACATCATGCCTCCATTCTAACATGGATGGCTGGCAGAGCAGGGGTTTGGCCCAGCTGGTGCTCCAGGGTGTGGTGGTGTGTGTTTGGATACTAGAGCCGCTGGGTGGTGGGTTTTTGGAGGGTGTATGGTGGGATGAGGGCAAAGTTCCCTCTCTGCTCTCAATTCCGTCCTCATATCGACTGCGGTGCAACAGCAGATAGATGTAGTCAGACAGGCGCACCACTCTTTTCCCTCCCTCCATCAACAACAGCTCCATCAAATAACGGTTGCCCCTGGCTGAATCTCTCCGCTTCTCTACATTTACAATACGGACCAGAGTGTAGATCCTGATAGAGAGGTAAGAAACAGCGAGAAAAAAAGTTGCTGTAAATAGAGTGCATTTAAATGAGACATTGAGGAATATATACACATGTAAAATATAAGCACATAATGTAACACTATGTATCCTGTTTAATCTAGTTGTGTCAGGAGTAATAAAGCTTTCCCATTTGTTATGATAAAACTGCATGAAGCGACCCACTGAGAGATTGCTTAACAGCGGGAGAGTTCAGACTGTTTCAGTGCAGGGTTAGAATTAAAAGATAGCTCTACACTTGAGCTGCAGACTCAGCAGGAAAAACCCACGTGTATATTTAAAGGGGTCATATTCATTCCTTTTTTGAATAATTTTTCTTTCACTGAAGTCCATATTATTAGTTGTCTACGCCTAATATATATATTTTTAAATACTGTACATTTTCTGCCTTATCTATAACTATTTATAGTATTAAAAAAGGCTGTTTTTCCTGCTGTGCCTTTAAACCTTACTGTATGTAATCGCTTTCTTTGCATGAGAGAGAGCATTTCCGATTTGTGAACAAATTGTTCTTGGTTGATCCAGTTCACAAAAAACAAACAAACAAACAAACAATTCCAAATCTTGAGTTCAACTCACTGAGTCATTGATCCAGTCATAGTAGTTAGAGGCCCACTGAAGGTGAAGTAATCAACAACTAAAATATCAGCTATATCATACAAATATCATATGCAATTACTGTAAGGCTTCAGAAACATATATACAGTACAAAGGCCAATTAATATGGTCAACTTTCATGGCGAAAAAAAAGATTTTTAAAACTCGAAGGCACTTTTATTTTGAAAGACGAAGTTCATTATTTTGTAATGCACTGACAAATATATATATATATATATATATATATATATACTGGTTTTAAATTATACAAAGACAATTATACTGGTTTGGATCAACACAAGAAGGGGTAAATAATGACAGAGTTGTTGTTTTTGGTTGAGCTATCCCTTTAAAATATCCTCATTTGCATTTTAAGATCTCACCCACCCTCCATTCCTCTCATTCAGCCTTTCCATGTACTGTGAGATCACGTCAATGACCTCGTTCTCTGCGAGATGCAGGTTCCCCGAGACGTTACACCTCAGGTCGTTCCAGTCTGACCTCAGCAGCTCAAAGTCCACAGGGTTCACACTGAAGGTACGCTGCCAATTTATGGCCTCCTCTGACAAGTGTGGCCTCGCTTCAGCCTCCTCATAACTGTACTCTGACATCTCTCCTTCTTCAAGGCCTCTGCTCTGAGGAGCCATGTCCGATCCCTCCGGAGTCTCTGAGACATTTGTTAGCTGCACCTCCAGAGGCTGGTTGTTCTCAGATGAGTTTAACCCAGGGTGGTCTCTCTTTTCTGAGCTTGAAGGGGGCAAGCTGTCTGGATCTGATATAGAGGCAGTAGGGTCACCCTTATTATGAGGCCCAGGCTCTGTAGGCATGGAAGGATGACTGTGCTTTAACAAGGCAGATTGGGTGGAATTCTTAAGGCCCATTAAGGGGAAGTTCTCCTAGGGGAGAGAAGCAACGGCTTTTGTTTTTAAGGACCTCCATTTTGAACTCAAGTCCACAAGCCTCTTGGTCTTTCTAGACTGATAAAGGAAGACACCAGGAAACACTTCCACAGGATGTTTTGGTCTGCTTACTGGTGGATGGGGTCTAGTTATGTAAATTTTGTTAGTATAAGTCTCTTTCTCCACACTGGTCCCAACCACAGGTTTGCCTGCATTAGCTAAAATCCGATTAGCCAAAACATAGAGAGAGGACTTTTGAGGAAGCTTAAAGGGGGATCTTTCCTTCACAGGTGGGCTAGCAGTTTCTGTCAGTTTACTCTTGTTTGGCAGTCCTGGGTCAGGCAGTAGCCATGTTAAAGAACGCCCTCTCTGAACCAGAGCAAGTGTTTGAGATTCCCCATGCTCCTCGCTCGCTCCCGTCTGTTCATTTAGAGACCCACTTTGAGACTCTACAGCACCTTCACCTCCCTTTGCCTGTCTTATTTCTGTCATTTCATCATCCACCACCAGAGAGTGTTTATAAAACCTTTCCCCTTTCATTCTTTTACTCGTCTCTCGCTCTTTTAACTGAACGAACTGGCTTCCTTGCTGAAAGATGTAGCTCTTTGAACCCCTGTCTAATTTATCAGGCTTTGAGGCGGTAGTGGACGCTGTAATTCTTGACGTGTGATAGTGTGGACTAGTCCTCTTGACTGGTCGGTTGCTGGAATTGATTGTCTCCTCTGGGTCGACACCTTCTTCCTCCTCCAGGAAATCTGTCGGAAGAGACAAGTCCCATCAAACCAAAGCCCTTTAAATCAGGAGTGGGCAAACTTGGCCCTTCCAGGCCACTTTCCTTCAGAGGTTAGCTCCAACCCTAATCAAACACACCTGAACCAGCTAATCATTGTCTTCAAGAGTACTAGAAGGCTACAGGCAGGTGAGTCATATCAGGGTTGGATCAAATCTCTGCAGGAAAGTGGCCTGGAAGGGCCAAGTTTGCCCATCACTGCTTTAAATTAATCATGTAATCTGAAACGAGAATTGCATAATGACATGATTAAAGAGTCAGTGAGGCTGCTGCAGTGTTGATGGAAATCTACGGCTAATCATCATCTCCAGCCCTTCCATCCATGCTGTTACACACAGCATGTTGCAGCTGTCCAAATGCACACACAAGGTCCAAAATTAACTATTTGCCACATATGCCAATTTATATTTTACACTGACACAATTTATCAGTTATAAATATTTCTTACTGGTCACAAAACAGTATTTTGTATTACTTTTTTTTTGTGATTTTGTTTATTGTAGTGCAGGTCACTTGAAGAATGATATACGAGATGAGTGTATTGGTGAAACTGCACCTGACACACACACACACACACACACACACACATATTGTGATTTCCCCCCGTTTTTATTTTAATTTTTTTTAGTGGCTTAATGCATAAATTCCATGTATTGTAATAGGAGTGTTTCATTTAAAAAATGAATATTGATATTATAGTAATACTACATGCACCAGTAGCAATCTGGTTGATGTGCCAGTGTAGTAGATGGCAGTACTGCACCTTAACTCTGGTTGCCACCAAAAAAGAAGATAATGGCGACACAGTGGGTGCTTCTCAAAGAGAAGGATGCATCCTTGTAAGGCTGCATATCTAGACTGCCACTTCATAAAGCTCCATTGAAGGATGTCTCAATTTGAAGGATCCTTAGTAGGCTAATCTTCGTTTTGCATCCTTCATTCTACCTTATTTGAAGGATGCATTAGGTGTATCCGTCACATCCTTACATCACCCACAATCCTTTGCACAGATTCCAATTCACTAAAAATGAATGAGCTGAAAATGAATCAACACTGAGCTTGTTCAGTTTTATTATATTATTCAGGATAAGATTTTTTGAAGTTAATGTGTTTTGTTTTGTTGTAAATGAATCACATCATTTAATATAATTTTTTTATA
This sequence comes from Sinocyclocheilus rhinocerous, assembly GCF_001515625.1. Lineage (NCBI taxonomy): Eukaryota > Metazoa > Chordata > Actinopteri > Cypriniformes > Cyprinidae > Sinocyclocheilus > Sinocyclocheilus rhinocerous. Next base: position 108,141 of record NW_015625591.1, on the reverse strand, counting down.
TAAAGTCGCCTGGCCTTACAGGAGTAGCTCAGGCAATCAAAAAAAAAAAAAAAAAAAGCTGAAAATGAATTGACACTGAGCTTGTACAATTTCACTGTTACGCAAGACAAAAGCATATTTTTGAGGTGAAGGCATGTTTTCTATGTGTTTCGTAGTAAATTAATCACATAATGCTAAACTGTGCATAATGTAAACCACTGGGAGACCACAGAAGCTTGTCATTACTGCATTAATAGAAAGTCAGTTAATATAAAAAATTTAAACATAAAATATTCTTCAAATTATAATTTTAATAGTATTTTTGTGCCATGACTGCCGGGGAGGAAACATTTATGATGTATCCATGCGCACTTACTGTACTAGACAGTCTCTAGCATTTAATGTTGCAAGGACTCTATACTTGAAGCCTCAGAAGGACTGGTCTAGGATGCATCCTTCGGTTTGAGAAGCACCCAGTGTGTAGCTACTCTGCACAAAATCATGTTGAAGAAGATGAGGCTGCTGCACCCCCACCCCCCTCTTAAAAAAATTGCTTGACGGTGTAGGAATTTTTGGGTTTCTATTATAAAGATGGGATGTTAAGACACTCCAGTCTGCAGGTAGTTCGTTCTTTATAAATGCGTTTTCAGAGTTATGGTTTCAAACCCTCTCTGCCTTTTTTCATTAATATTTTGAGTGTGAGTCATTGACCAAAAAAGAGAAAACAAAAATAAAGTTAAAGATGAATTTGATTCATCAAAAAAATTCTATAGATATTGCGATGTTATCATTATCGTGAATTATTTTGGTCACATTTAGTGAAAATATGTCTTTGAGTAAGTGACAATCAAACTGTATTTTACTAATAGTGTAACCTAAGCCATGTAATGATCCTAATAAAGTTGGTGGCCAACTGTTTTATTTACTTCTCAAAGCCCATTTCTACTCACATTTGGTGTCTGGTTAGTGTTAATTTTGAACCCTGGGAACACATATGCCGCTTGGCTCATTACAGATGGTGAGATTTTAAAGAGAGCAAACAGCTGCTGAATTCTTATCTGTTATTAAGATCCCAGCTGAACACAGACCATCAGGCTTGGGGAAGAAAACAGGCTGGTCATCCTCCTCCTCATCCATCTTCATGTACTTATAGAAGCCAAATCTATATGACAATTCAAAAGAGTGACAGGGTCATGATTATCTGTTCATTTATGTATTTAGTTATTGCTTAATTTCTTGTCATGATCAGTCGGGATTCATACTTTTCTAAGTAGACAGGGGACTCTCGGTAGAAGCATTTGTTCTTTTTCTCCATATGAGTAAGTCTGGTGAAATCATTGGGATATACATAGGAAAGGTAGACCTGGTTGAGCAGACATAAGAATAAGAGAAATTAGGTAGAGCTATTTGGTATGTATTTCTGAATTATTAATAATTAAGCTAAAGTGTATCAAATACAACAATCTGTGAATGTAATTGGACAGCATGAGATTTAACAGATGCACCACTCTCTCTTTCTCAGACATGTGTTTAATAGTAATGACCAAAAGAGGGCAATGTTTGCCCTAAGCTCAGAAATATCTTAAAAGAGAGAAGGTCCACTTCATCAGTAAGCAGACCACTCAACCCCCAACCCAAGATATTTCTGATACTTCTGCTGTAATGACAAAGCTGCTTATTTTCAAACTTTTTTTATTTACAGAAACTAGGAGTAACAATATATTAAAATATTAAATAAAATAAACTAACTGAATGTTATTCAGATTTCATACTCTTTATGATCAGTGAATTTACATGATTGTACAGTCATTTGTGATTTATATATAATATATACACTCACCGGCCACTTTATTAGGTACACCTTGCTAGTATTTAAGATTTCAATATTTTCCATGACCTTTTCAAGTCTAGAAATCATGCTTTTAATTTTCTTCATATACCAGTTTTTACAAGACTGGTTCTTAATAAAAATGTCAGAGAACACATTCAAATAAGAAATATGATATCAGTTAACATCTTTATTTTTCAGCTGTTTTAACTTATTCTAAAATTTGCCTTATTTATTTATTTATTTTTAAAATCATTTTAAGCCATCTTGTGCCTGGAAGTGTGCTGAGGCCCCCTTGTGGGTCACAGTCCCTTGGTTCATGAAAATAAAAGAATTTTTCCAGTATCCTGCTTCTTATCAAATTAAACTGTAGCATTTTTACAAAATTATTATTAAAAATAGTATTAAATTATATTATTATTAAATATTATTATAATATTATTATTATTTATATATTTATTAATATTATTAATATTATTAAAATATTAACTATCAGTAAAAATCAGCAGCCAACATTCTGTCATCAACATAGAGATGTTGGGTGCTTGGCGAGACTATGTTACTTACAAACTGCAGGCCCTGATAGCGTGCAATAGGGAAGTCCTTCACCATGTAGGTAGGAGAGTAGACACAAGATGGCAGAACATTCCCCAGTCTGGACTGATCTATCATGGGAACTAGGACAACAAATATATCATCATATGGGACAATTCCTACACTTTTGACAAGACAGTTGACATAAAAATAACGTCTCAGGTTACTTGTGTAACCATGGTTCCCTGAGGGGAACGAGACACTGCGTCCTCTAGTTTGTGTGCCATGCTGCGGACACAAGCTTCAGACGAAGAAGTGAATGATGTGCGCTACCGGCGCCTATTTTGTACTAGTCGCGACGGTAGTGACGTCGCCGGCCAAACAAGTTGGTGTTTTTTCAATGTAGGCTTCAGACACGGGTCACGACGAGGCGTTCCCCATAGCGACCCCTAGAGGACGCAGTTCGAAGTTCCACGAAAGGGAACGTCTCAGGTTACTTGTGTAACCATGGTTCCCTGAGGGGAACGAGACACTGCGTCCTCTAGTTTGTGTGCCATGCTGCGGACACAAGCTTCAGACGAAGAAGTGAATGATGTGCGCTACCGGCGCCTATTTTGTACTAGTCGCGACGGTAGTGACGTCGCCGGCCAAACAAGTTGGTGTTTTTTCAATGTAGGCTTCAGACACGGGTCACGACGAGGCGTTCCCCATAGCGACCCCTAGAGGACGCAGTTCGAAGTTCCACGAAAGGGAACGTCTCAGGTTACTTGTGTAACCATGGTTCCCTGAGGGGAACGAGACACTGCGTCCTCTAGTTTGTGTGCCATGCTGCGGACACAAGCTTCAGACGAAGAAGTGAATGATGTGCGCTACCGGCGCCTATTTTGTACTAGTCGCGACGGTAGTGACGTCGCCGGCCAAACAAGTTGGTGTTTTTTCAATGTAGGCTTCAGACACGGGTCACGACGAGGCGTTCCCCATAGCGACCCCTAGAGGACGCAGTTCGAAGTTCCACGAAAGGGAACGTCTCAGGTTACTTGTGTAACCATGGTTCCCTGAGGGGAACGAGACACTGCGTCCTCTAGTTTGTGTGCCATGCTGCGGACACAAGCTTCAGACGAAGAAGTGAATGATGTGCGCTACCGGCGCCTATTTTGTACTAGTCGCGACGGTAGTGACGTCGCCGGCCAAACAAGTTGGTGTTTTTTCAATGTAGGCTTCAGACACGGGTCACGACGAGGCGTTCCCCATAGCGACCCCTAGAGGACGCAGTTCGAAGTTCCACGAAAGGGAACGTCTCAGGTTACTTGTGTAACCATGGTTCCCTGAGGGGAACGAGACACTGCGTCCTCTAGTTTGTGTGCCATGCTGCGGACACAAGCTTCAGACGAAGAAGTGAATGATGTGCGCTACCGGCGCCTATTTTGTACTAGTCGCGACGGTAGTGACGTCGCCGGCCAAACAAGTTGGTGTTTTTTCAATGTAGGCTTCAGACACGGGTCACGACGAGGCGTTCCCCATAGCGACCCCTAGAGGACGCAGTTCGAAGTTCCACGAAAGGGAACGTCTCAGGTTACTTGTGTAACCATGGTTCCCTGAGGGGAACGAGACACTGCGTCCTCTAGTTTGTGTGCCATGCTGCGGACACAAGCTTCAGACGAAGAAGTGAATGATGTGCGCTACCGGCGCCTATTTTGTACTAGTCGCGACGGTAGTGACGTCGCCGGCCAAACAAGTTGGTGTTTTTTCAATGTAGGCTTCAGACACGGGTCACGACGAGGCGTTCCCCATAGCGACCCCTAGAGGACGCAGTTCGAAGTTCCACGAAAGGGAACGTCTCAGGTTACTTGTGTAACCATGGTTCCCTGAGGGGAACGAGACACTGCGTCCTCTAGTTTGTGTGCCATGCTGCGGACACAAGCTTCAGACGAAGAAGTGAATGATGTGCGCTACCGGCGCCTATTTTGTACTAGTCGCGACGGTAGTGACGTCGCCGGCCAAACAAGTTGGTGTTTTTTCAATGTAGGCTTCAGACACGGGTCACGACGAGGCGTTCCCCATAGCGACCCCTAGAGGACGCAGTTCGAAGTTCCACGAAAGGGAACGTCTCAGGTTACTTGTGTAACCATGGTTCCCTGAGGGGAACGAGACACTGCGTCCTCTAGTTTGTGTGCCATGCTGCGGACACAAGCTTCAGACGAAGAAGTGAATGATGTGCGCTACCGGCGCCTATTTTGTACTAGTCGCGACGGTAGTGACGTCGCCGGCCAAACAAGTTGGTGTTTTTTCAATGTAGGCTTCAGACACGGGTCACGACGAGGCGTTCCCCATAGCGACCCCTAGAGGACGCAGTTCGAAGTTCCACGAAAGGGAACGTCTCAGGTTACTTGTGTAACCATGGTTCCCTGAGGGGAACGAGACACTGCGTCCTCTAGTTTGTGTGCCATGCTGCGGACACAAGCTTCAGACGAAGAAGTGAATGATGTGCGCTACCGGCGCCTATTTTGTACTAGTCGCGACGGTAGTGACGTCGCCGGCCAAACAAGTTGGTGTTTTTTCAATGTAGGCTTCAGACACGGGTCACGACGAGGCGTTCCCCATAGCGACCCCTAGAGGACGCAGTTCGAAGTTCCACGAAAGGGAACGTCTCAGGTTACTTGTGTAACCATGGTTCCCTGAGGGGAACGAGACACTGCGTCCTCTAGTTTGTGTGCCATGCTGCGGACACAAGCTTCAGACGAAGAAGTGAATGATGTGCGCTACCGGCGCCTATTTTGTACTAGTCGCGACGGTAGTGACGTCGCCGGCCAAACAAGTTGGTGTTTTTTCAATGTAGGCTTCAGACACGGGTCACGACGAGGCGTTCCCCATAGCGACCCCTAGAGGACGCAGTTCGAAGTTCCACGAAAGGGAACTGCTCAGCACAAACATTTTTGCATTCATCTAAAAAAAAACAAACAAAAAAACAGTTTGCTGATTTTCATACAGATATTCAACGGCTTCCATTCATCACCATTAGCTTGTATCTCGGTCCTGACTGTCACATATTCAGTGGTGCTGCTCCTAACAAGCTGACATCCTATATCTACACCACCATATGGATCTACCAATGCACCACAGAGCTTCCACACGGGCAATTAAACATGAATACTCCTGCAAACCACAGTACACAGATACATGGCTGTTTATTTTGTTCACCAACCACAGCTATACATACACACAATAGCACTAGAATGCTGCAAGAAAAAAACGAAAAAAAAAAAAAAGATGTCACAACATTCTCCAATTTTGATTGAACGAGCACATAACATGCATACAAGCTGGTTATTTAAATTTAGAGCTGATTTAACTGTAATGGTCAAAAATAGCTGTCAGTTCTATTCACAAGATGGTCATTACAAAGTTATTGGGCAGAAACTAAAATGTAAAACTTTTGAACATTATGATATAATACATTATATATGATATATTGCATCAATTGATCATTGTATTAAACCCAGCGTCGGCGCCACGTGGGGGCCCGGCCCGGCCACCTCAGTCACTGTGCCCCCTCACCTCTGGTGCCGTGTCCGTAGTGGGCGCCCTGATTTTAGTCGGTGAGGCAAGATACTGCCCTGGGAAGGTCTCCCAGGCTGTTAAATACACAGATTAAAAGCTAAATGTTTTCATTTCGGTTCGTTCTTAGCAAAAAAAAATATTTTTCCCGTTCAGGTTATGCAGAGTGAAATAAGAACGGTGCTGCATTTAGAAAGAATTCTTATTAACGTTGCTATTATTCTTGAGTTTTCAAACTGCTAACACTTTGCACTTTGCAGTTTCGAATTATGTAAGTAACTTAAAATGTTATTGTGTGTTTGTAATTTTAATATTTTTATCTATAGGCCTATACAGCAAAACTACAGAGCTTCCAGTAGGTTATTTTACGGAGCTGTAAACACGGGAATCTCCGACCGCATGCAATCTTTTGAAAAGTTTGAAATGTATGCTGGTTTCCACAAAAAATATTGTGCAGCACGACTGGATAATTAAAACAAAAATCAGGCGTGTGTATTTATAACATCAATTACTAGGCCTACATTCTTTTTTTTTTCAGAAATGGAGGTGACTTAAAATGTTATTGTGTGTTTGTAATTTTAATATTTTTATCTATAGGCCTATACAGCAAAACTACAGAGCTTCCAGTAGGTTATTTTACGGAGCTGTAAACACGGGAATCTCCGACCGCATGCAATCTTTGACAAACACCCAATTCATATATCAAACTAGGCTATATGTTATTAAATTGTACATAGGCTATATCTATGTACAATATGTTTCATGTTTGTGTTTATCCCGTTTTTTTCCCCCGTTGCATCTGAAAATTACTTTCAGAAACATTTTTTTTTCAAAGCAGTCCCCCCCCCAAAAAAGTGCGGCCCCCCCCCAATAAATTGTGCCTGCCCCCTCACTTTGTGCGCTCTGGCGCCGACCCTGATTAAACCAATGGTACATTTAGAGCATCAGTTGGATCAGGCGAATGAATGATTTACAACTGAAAAAAACCCAAAATTAGATATTTTAAAAAACCAAGAGATCCAGCAATTCAGTGTTTATAAATGACCTCAATATGCACACACCCTGCTGGGAATACTCACTCTTGTAGTAGGTGTCTCGTGGGTCTGGTTTAAGCATATCTGCAGTATGTGTCTCTGTCCTGTGGTTAACCTGCAGAGCGAGAGAGTGACTGGCCAGCGTCTGTGGGATGTGACAAACACTGTTCATCTTTAGACTGGATTCATCTGTCAGAGACAGAGAAAGAGAGAGAATAAGGACAGCGAGAGACAGCATCTGAAATTCAAATCAGCTAATATTCAGCAACCCATGCTGTTTGCCGTTATAGAAATGGTAGCATCGTGGCTGGTCTGTGAATGGCAAATAAGTGAAGCAGGATACTGTATACAGTACATTAGGGTCCAAAAGTCTACGACCACTAGTGGAGATGCTACTTTGTTGCAAGGTGTGTTAACAATGTTTTACATTGTGACAAATTATTAATTTTTTTGGTATGGATACTTCCGCAAGTGCAACCAGGCTCACACACTTTGTGCAACCAGGCTCACACTGCCTACACTTTAAGACAGTCTATGGGTACTGAAGCATTCAGGTGTGTGTATGTGAGAGAGACTGTATTCATTATGTTTTATCTCCTGACGTTATGAGAGCTCAAAACAGTGTCTATTCAGCTAGCCGCTGATGAAACCACACTTTAATTAGTCCTATCGATCCACTGCAAATGTGTTACTAGTCAAGTATATGCTATAAAGCATCAAAGTCTGTCACTGATGGCAGCAATGCAGAAAGCAAGCACACAACACTGATAGAGGGATGAAAAGAGAGAATATAAATGGTGTTGGATGTTACAGCAACATCCAAGATGAAGAAAACAGACAAAGGGATGGAGCAGAAACATGCCATTAGGAGGCTGAAAGACTGCAAGCTTTGACTGATGTGTTCGTTGATGCTGGTGAAGCTTTAGTCATGAACCATCTGGCTTTATTGATTACTGAAAATTCCAAGCAAATGTGCAGTTCCAAAAGCAACCCCCAAATAAAAATAACTATTATATATAACTTAAGCTTTCACTGTAATTATTGCAATGTCTTTATATTAAATAATACACTTTCAAATCATTGAAGCCAGAACATACATTATTAACATATTTACTGTTGATATTCCAGAATATTAAAACTATTTGGCCTTAACTGCCCATTATCTCGGCATTTGACAGCACATTTTGTGAATCAGAGGCTGTTCTTAAAGTCCTTTAAACTTAGTGTCCTTCATAACCAAACATACACTGAGTTTTGTTGATCAGTAAAACTCATTTTCACTGAAGGCTAAAAAATGTATATTTTGTAAAGTTTTGGTTGGATTCCCCCCACCACCCGCACATAAAAACTCGATGGTTCTGCACAAATCGCCTAGGCTATGTGACATATTTTAGCTTCAAAACGAAGCAATTTACCCAAAGATTCAAAGGGTTAATTATCAAATGTAAAAATATATATTTGATGTCTTTTGGAAGCTTCATTCAAATCCATTTGGCTCAAAAATCTGAGCGGGCACGTGCCCCTCGGTTTGAATGGCCATGACACCTCTTCATGTGACCAACTTGAACATGAGACAAATCTACAAATCTTTGTCGCCCTTGTGCAAAACTCTCAATAGCACAGATTCCTGTTGAAATGAATGGAATTCCCCAGTGAAATTTCGCAGAGCAATGGTAAATGTGACTGCACCTTAAGGGTATAATTTTGCACATTTTTCAAAAATAGCTTTATTAACTCTAGAAGTCAGAAAAATATTTTATTTTACTGTATTATTATTGTATTATTCTTATTTCCTTATTTATTTTTTTCCTTTTGCTTTTCATGAATTAACATCATCCCTTTTATGTTTCTTTGTCAATTACAATGTATATTTTAAATACTTTTCTCTATTTTAATTTTGCACAACAAAGTTTTAGTTGTACAGAATGCAAATACATACATACACACACACACACACACACACATATATATATATTTATATATATATATACGGACCCTTTAAATACAACATTGATCATTAATACTGTATAACCATGATGAACAATGTAATCATACTAAAAATAAATATTAAAATGTGAAATAATAGAAACTATAACTGCACAATAGAAATTATAATTAGACAATACAATGATTAAAAAATACAAATAAACACACAAACAAATCAAATGGAAGGAAGACAGGTGCCCATGACAGAGATAACTGACAGCTTAAATACTGTATCTGTTGTTAACAGAGCAGAAAGTCAGTGAAAGGCAAACCACCCAGGAGATCTTGCTCCATCTGCATCTCCCTGATGACATGTCGAGAAAGAGTGTGCGTGCCTTACATGCGGTGCGGTCTTCCTTGAGGGAGTGGTTTGCGTGATTAATGATTAGGACACTCTGGAGTTGGCTTCTTACTCTCCGGTGAGCTATGTGGGATGGCGATGGAAGCTAATGCACATCCCCCTCTCCCTCAGCTTGTTAAGTACAGTGAGGAATTAATCTAAAAATTGCTTTTGTCTCAAATAACTATGTAAACGAAGCAAAGGAGGGCCATGGGGATTGTCTTTCTCTCTTTTTTTCCTGTCCCTCTCCCACTTTGTGTCTCTACTTCCTCTTAAAAGCGTGTGTAAATTAAAGTCAGTTCCCTTGATGAATGGCAGTAATTTGAAGAGGAGCGTATGAACATGTGTAATGCTTGATAACACAAAGTATATGCTGACTGTAACAACAAACACACGAGGCTCAGGGGCATGTGTTTTCTGGTGATTATATAGCTGCCACTGCCTACATTCAAAAGTAAGTACAATGACACTTTCCACGCAAAAAGCAGAAGCTGTTATGTTCAGAGGCTGTGAATGTTAACTGCAATATTCAGATATGATTGGAACAGGAAGAGTTTGCAAATGGTACTCTTGAGAGTTCACTTCCATTTTCTGTTTTATCTTCCCTGAAATTCGCACATGTATTTTTAGCATGAAATAATCTCTAAAAGGAAGGAGCATTTACCTGTGTACAACGAGATATCAGCTGAGTCAATGACATCATACTTCAGACCAGGAAGGAAAGGTTTCCACTGCAAGAGAAGAGAAAGACAGAGAGAAAGTTAGAGAAAAGTGTTCTGGCGCAAATTCACAAATAAGCTGCGCAACTTTTCAGATTTCAAGGCAAAAAACAGCATCTAATTCACTTGCAAAACAGATGCTAACAATAAAATAAATAAAAATGAATATTTTTTTCAAATTTAAAATTCTCATAAAATAAATTTTTCATTGTTCCTTAAACAATTAAATTCAATTTTATCCTATTGTTTATTCCTGTGTATATACAGACCTGTGTTTTAGTTCTCTGTTGTTTGATCTCCTTCATGAATGATTTGTTGTGTTTCTCTGCATTTCCTTGCATTCCCATTTTCCTTCTTGTGTTTTTTTGCATATAAACACAGCTAACATATTGATCAGCGATTTTAGTTCCCCTTCAGGAACTCGAGCTGCGTCAAAATGCTATGGGAACGCCTTCAGCATGACCACGGTCTGAATCACACGTGTAATCAGTCCAATGGATGGTCGAGACGTCACGGGCGGGGTGACGTAGTGACCAGGACGCTTAAAAGCTTGTGCGGTGGAACCGGTATCAGCTTCAGTGTTGTCAAGTTCCGCGGTTTTCCCGTGGAATTGGGCTACTTTAACACTGTTGCCGCGGGTTGTTTTTCATGTCCACGGGTTAAAGTGACTCCAATAACATGATATTTATCCCCTGGAATGCGAATTTTAGCAGGGGAACCCCCACCAAAAAACGTGTATTTTACCCCCTGGAATGCGATTTTTAACTAGGGACCCCCGCGAATCGCGATTGGGCGGGTTTTCTTGTGAAACCCGGCAACCCTGATCAGTTTTCTGTCATTCAGCAAGCACTCTGTGTGTGCGTCAGTCGCTATTTGTTGTGAGTCTTATTTAGTGTTGTTTGTCCACTTATAAGCTCCATTATGTCAAAGCTAGGGCTGTTCGATTCCAAAATTTTTGTTTTCGATTCTTGTTTTTTTTAGATTGGAGAAACCTAATTTCGCCATGACTGCTGGAAAAAGGTAATAGAAAGTAGCCTTCTCATAATATGAAGCTTTATTTGTAAAAAATTACGATGCATTTCTGTAGCTCTGATTGATTTTAAATGGTAATTTTGTCTGCATTGCTCATGAAATTAGCCATAGCCCACAGCTCAGCTGTGGACATGCGTTTATTGCATGAATGGAACAACACATGAAATATCTAAAATAAATGTGCACTGTTCAGCTGAATGATGAAGTTTACTTTAACTGTATACTTTGCACAAAATTAACAAACTGTACACTGAAACAAAATAACCAGAACATTAACAACAACACATTGATATAAGAGCTGTCAATCAGATGCGTTCTCAGCCACTGATCTGTGCTCTCGCGTTTTCTTTCAGAATTATCATTGGTTGATAGAAAGGTTAAAAAATAAAATTTTATTTAAAATGTAAATAAGAACAAGACCCTCGATCACATCATGATCTATTCTGTCGTACAGCGCTCAAAATTGTGTACAACATAAGCCAGTTCCACTGTAAAATAACCTGAATCGTTTTTTGAACTGGTTCATTAAAACGATCTATCCGAAATAACCTTTTTGTGGAAACTAATCAGACTTCTAAACACTATTAGCGAGCAAGAGGCAAATTAATTGGTGCTTCTCAAAACGGAAGGCTGCATCCTCAAACTCAGACGAGCTCAGTACCAACTTTTCATTCAGTTTATTTTCGTGAATCAACGTTCAGCGACGTTTGATGGCATAGCAGCGGAGATATGCAGCCTTTGTAGGATGCAGCCTTCTGTTTGAGAGGCACCTATATATAAGATTTGTTGAACTGAAAACGGCTCTGAATGAGGAGTAGATTCCCCTTGATGGGATCGATTCCAAAGACTCTCGATTCCCAAAGCCTCAGAATCGAGGAATCGATTCCCAGCCCTAGTCAAAGCTTCAACCAAGAAGAAGCATTTGGGCGAGAGCAGGCAGCGTTCAGGCTGTGTGTTCCTACCTGCCCGCGCTATATTTCGGGTGGGGACACACAGTTTGTGTATTGTCTGCTTGGGAGCGAAGCACGCAGAGTCAGCTCTCACAAGAACCAGTTGCACAAACATATTATGTCTAATATTATAATGAGCTGCATTACTGGGGAGCGGAGCTCGCGCAGTCAGCTCTCGGGGGGCTGATTGTGCTTTTTCCTGCTGCAAAACGCTCCGCTCTCGAGGAGTGTGTCCGTGCCTGTGATCTTGCGGTTCCGGTCCCGCTGCTGCTGAGGCACGGCGGCGATTGAGATTGTGGGGTTCGCACATGATCTGGCGGACAGTTTGGAGATGGGCTCCTAGGGCCCAGGACTTCTGAGGGCTGGCCCCCTCTGGGGAAGAGCGGTGTACACCTCATTATAC
>NW_015625591.1:91903-93578 GCF_001515625.1 Sinocyclocheilus rhinocerous | reverse complement strand
GGACTTCTGAGGGCCCGCCCCCTCTGGGGAAGAGCGGTGTACACCTCATTATACGGTGGCCGTCTCTCCTCAGTGCTCTTGGGAGATCGATCTGCCAACCCTGCCACCTACGGTGCTTCAGGGCGCAGCGGTCTCCGGCGAGCGCTTCTCTCCGTCACTGCCCAGAAACATAGTGGTACTAAGAGACTTGCTACCTCTTCGGAGGTCTCTAGAGTAGCTAGTTCAGCCATCCCCTGCCGCTTCGCCGCTTCAGGGCACCGACCTAGCCTCTCTAACTGCACCGGAGGGCAGTCTCAAGAGACTGGTTCCCTCAGTAGGTCACCTGGCAGTGTGAGAGACCCTGCCAAGCGTGCCTCATTGGGTCCTGCCCCGAGCAGGCTCTGGTTCTATCAGTCTAGTCTTCCTAGGAGATGACGCGGGTCTGAGGACCTTAGTTTTCATAGGAGACTTCAGCTAAGAGAGTCCTGATGCCATGGCTCTGGACTTCGGAGGGCAGGCCCCTCTGGGGAAGAGTGGTGTACACCTCATTATACGGTGCCTGTCTTTCCTCAGCGCCCTCAAGAGATCAGTCACTGCCCGGAAATGTAGCGGTACTAAGAAGCTCGCTACCTCTTCGGAGGTCTCTAGAGTAGCTAGTTCGGCTGTCACCTGCCGGTTCGCCACTTCAGGGCACCGATCTAGAAGCTCTGATAACACCAGAGGTCAGTCTCGAGAGACTGATTCCCTTAGTAGACTATTTGGCAGCATGGAATCTACTGCCAAATGTGTCTCAGTGGGTCCTGCACACTGTAGATAGAGGCTACAGAATCCAGCGTGGTTCTCTTCCACCTCAGTTCAACGGGGTGATTCCCACTCTGGTGGGCCCGGAGCAGGCTCTGGTTATGGAACAAGAAGTAAACACTCTTGAGGAAGGAGGCCATCGAGGTGGCCCCTCCTCTCGACAGGGAGTCCGGGTTCTACAGCTGGTACTTCATCGTTCTAAAGAAGGATGGAGGGTTGCACTGCGAGAGGCTTCCTCTCGCTTTAGAGAGTTGTCATGCTGAGGCCTCCGCTCCAAGAGATTTTCTGTGAGTGTCGTCAGGCCTCCTCTTTCTACAGAGAGTTTCTGAGGCCTCCGCTCACCAGAGCTCCGCTAGGCAGGTTAGCGTGGGGTGTTGAGGCCTCCTCTCGCTTTAGAGAGTCATTATGCTGAGGCCTCCACTCCTAGAGCTCGGCCCATCTTCATCCTTCCCCATCACAGGAAGTTCCTGAGGTTGGCTTTCGGGGGCAAAAATCCTACCAATATCGGGTTCTTCCCTTCGCCCTTGCACTCTCACCCCACACTTTCATGAAGTGTGTGGATGCTGCTCTGGCTCCTCTGTGACTCCAGGGCATCCGCATACTCAACTACATAGACGATTGGTTGATATTAGCTCATTCAGAGCAGATAGAGGTTCGGCATCGAGATGTCGTTCTCGCTCACATGTGTAGTAATTTCAAGCTCAAAAGGGAAATATTTATGACGAATTATAACTGGTTATGATTCATAATAAATATTTAGATTAGATCTTTGAATTAACTGTAGCAGAATCAATATTACCATTACTTGATCTGTCCGTCCACCGAGCAGACAAAATAATCATTTATCAATTCAAAGAAAGATTATTTTCCTGGCCAAGGAAGAATAACTTTCCTT
>NW_015625591.1:90986-91744 GCF_001515625.1 Sinocyclocheilus rhinocerous | reverse complement strand
TCAAGCAGTTTCAGAGACTGCTGGGTCTGATGGCAGCTGCGTCCAACGTGAAACCTCTTGGCCTGCTGTACTTGAGACCCCTACAGTGGTGGCTCAAGACCAAGAGGTTCTCCCTGAAGGGAAACCCGCTTTGCATGCTCAAGGTCACATGGCGCTGCCTTCGTGCCTTAGACATGTGTAGGAAACCTTGGTTCTTGTCTCAGGGCCCGGTGCTGGGAGCTCCTTGTCGTCGCGTAACGCAAGCGACGGACGCTTCCCTCACCGGTTGGGGAGCGGTCATGAGTGGCCGTTCAGCCCACGGTCTGTGGACCGGTCGCCATCTCTTTAGCATCTCTTTGAGAGTGGGGGGGAACCATTTGACATTTAGCACCCATATAAGTGTTACGTCTGTGACCAGGACTGTAATTTATATGCAAATGTCAAAAGCTAAAAGGGGCCTCTTAAACCATAAAACCCAAAGATCATCCATGATTCTATGCAGACGCTACACATGAAAGAGTTGGGGTTAAGACTAAACGCCAAGGAAAGTGTGCTTTCTCCATTACAGAGAACCACTTATCTGGGCATGGTGTGGGATTCGAACACGATGCAGGCACGTTTGTCTCCGGCTCGGATCGAGTCGATCCTCACGGGAGTCAAGAAAGTGAGAGAAGGCCAGTCACTCACTGTCATGCAGTTTCAGAGACTGCTGGGTCTGATGGCAGCTGCGTCCAACGTGATACCTCTTGGCCTGCTGTACATGAGACCCCTACAGTGGT
>NW_015625591.1:85204-90823 GCF_001515625.1 Sinocyclocheilus rhinocerous | reverse complement strand
GCATTGAAACACTTTCTCCCAGACCTAAGAGATCGCCATGTGTTGGTGCGCACCAACAACACAGCGGTGGTCTCTTATATCAACCACCAGGGAAGTCTGCGTTCGCGCCCCCTTTACAGGCTGGTACACCAGATCCTTGTGTGGTCCCAGGGTAAACTCCTCTCGCTGAGAGCAGTTCACATTCATCTCAATATGGGAGCAGACATCCTGTTGAGGCAGGGGCCGAGGCCCAGGGAATGGAGGCTTCACCCCATGGTGGTGAAGCAGATATGGAGAGTTTTTGGCCAGGCTCAGGTGGACCTGTTTGCGACTCAGGAGATATCGCACTGTCCCCTCTGGTTCTCTCTGACTCATCCAGCTCCTCTTGGACTGGACGCTATGGTACAGACTGGCCGAGGCTTCGTCTGTACGCCTTTCCCCCGATCGCTCTTCTCCCGGGAGTTCTTGAGAGAGTGCGCTGGGACAGGGTCCGTCTGCTGCTAGTAGCCCTGTTCTGGCCGGACCGAGTATGGTTCTCGGACCTGATTTCCCTTCTTGACGGCTCTCCATGGGAAATTTCCATCAGGAGGGATCTCCTCTCACAGGCGGAGGGTACTATCTTTCACCCCCGCCTGGAGATGTGGAAGCCGTGTGTGTGGCCTCTGAGGGGGCACAACTCGTAGCTTCCGGTCTCTCAACCGAGGTTGTTGAGACCATCCTCCAATCTAGAGCTCCCTCTACGAGGAAACTGTACGCCTCGAAGTGGAAGCTTTCAGGCCTCCGGCCAGAGAAGCTTATGCTAAGTGGTGGATCAGGATGCTATTTCATAGCCTCGAGTCCTCTGATCTCCCCTCTCCTTTGGGGGTCAAGGCTTACTCCTTCTGAAGTTGGCCTTTGGGAAGGATGTCCCCGCCTACTTTGTCAGGTGCCTACCTGCATTCTGTGCCACTCCTGGCTCCTTTCTCTCGCTTTAGCTGTGCTCATCCATACTAGGCAGGGATTTGTAAGTCTGGCGGCGTGGGCATTCTCGTTCCCATAACGTTTTGACGCAGCTCGAGCTCCTGAAGGGGAACGTCTCCAGGTTACGCATGTAACCCTAGTTCCCTGAGGGAACGAGATGCTGTGTCTCAGTGCCATACTTCCGGCATCCCTGCGAGCGCTTGTTTCATTCCTCGAAGCTGATGCCAGTTCCACCGCATGTGCTTTTAAGCATCCTGGTCACAACGTCACCCCGCCCGTGACGTCTCACCCATCCATTGGACTGATTATATATGTGATTCAGAGCGTGGTCACGCTGAAGGCGTTCCCATAGCGTTTCGACACAGCGTCTCGTTCCCTCTGGGAACTAGGGTTACATGCGTAACCTGGAGACGTTCTCCTTACCTACACCAAACCCTGACACCACCCACAATTCAGATTACCACATTCTAAGAATAAAATAAATAAAATTGATATTTTTTTCTATATAAAATATTTTAATATTAATTGTTAACTAACCACCTGCAAAAATATCATAAAATGATTTATTCTGTAACCACCTGCAGTCCAAATAACCAAGTAACATTAATAAAATAAATACAAATAAAATAAATAATGTTTTTAAATGCAAATAATTACTCTGCATTTGATTTTTCACTAACCACCTGCAGTCCAGCTTAATTCAATAAATTTCAATTAATAAAATCTCTCTCAATTTTTTTTTATAAAAAATGAATAAAATGCTTTGAAATTCTTGTGAGAATTTTAAACAGGTCATCATTACGCTTTTTTGGCAGCAGTAATTCATAAAGCAAAACTGTATAACTGGGCATGTATCCAGATGTGCAGAGGAGATGATTTGAAAGAGTTATTTTATGGTGCTTGGATTGGTGGATACTCATGATGTTGTACAGACAAGTATGCCAGATTGTGATAGTTTACTGTATTCAAACAACAAGGTCTGAAATAGTGCCATACAAACTGTGTTAAGTTTTGCCATATTTGTGGCGTTACCTATTTGCATAAATCCTTTAATTAATCAAGAGCTTGAAGAATGTAAAAAGTACCTGCAAATAAATGGCACTATCAACAGTTGCAATTCATTCTTAGAGAATCGCCCTCCGCCCTCCACCCTCCCCTGTCTTTTTCTGCTTTTGCCCTCACAATGCTCTGGGATGGCATTGGCTCTCGAAATAGATGGGATACCACATGTAGCAATTCTTCTAAAGAGGCTCTACAACATCACTTTTTGGCCACTCTCACGCAAGAGGTCATTTAGTAGTTGCATAACAATAACTCTTATCAATCTGATCTTCACACACACACACACACACACACACACACTTCCACTCTTTTCATTCACACACCAATGCTACACTACACAACGGCTTTCAGCAGTTCAGACTGTACAGCTAAACAAAGATTGAGAGAGGAATGGAGGGGGAAGAGATACAAGAAAAATAAGAGAACAAAGAAAAAGAAAATAAGAGAGAAATTAATTTGAATTTGGAGCAGTTTGATGTCGACATTGCTCATAGTTTGACAGTTCCAGGCCCAGAAAATGGTGCATAACAGAGCAGCAGTGTCTATCAAACTAACTGTCTTTGCATACTAATTAGTCACGAGCACACACTCAAAGGATGATCATTTAGAAGATTATTTGACTCAATTATAAATTTGCTGATTTATTTGACAGTCAAGGAATCTTGACAAAGGCTCAATCCTGTTATGTACCAAAATCAAACATCTAATACACATACCGTTACTTATAATACACTAATGAGGGTTAGTTTCACACACACACACAACATAAACAGTTTTCTTAAGTGTTTAGTATTCACCCTGTTGTTCTGTACAGCTTGTGTTTCTCAAGGTCAGATCTGCCTTTCGGGAATCGATGGCGTGCAGTTACAGTACAATGTCATATCTGAGGAGCCACAGATGCCTGTTTGCCCCCAGTGACATAATACACACGCACATGCATACATAAATATATCCATGCAAACAATCATGGTCACACACTGATAAATACACACCTAAGCAGTATTACACACCAGTCAAGGACTATCTAAGCTGCCAAAACTAACTATCCTTTGTCATTGCATATTAGATAAATTGTAATGATGAGAAAATACAAGATAAAACAACCTACACTACCCAAGTCACATGATCCTTTTAAGTAGCTAAGATTTCTACAAAGCTTCATCTGTTTCTGCACTAATAACTATATGCAGTCAAAGACAAACACATTGCAATCCCTAGAAAACAATGTGCAGCTTGCATGATGTTGCACATATTGCATCAGCTACAGATTTATTTCTCTTTTGTCTTGACAATGAATAAAACTGAGCCCATTCACTGTTGACTGGCAGCACCATCTATAATAGCTCCTACTGCAAATGTCATATTGGACAGTTTCTGGTCTGACTATATCAAGCATGCTTTATTAGATCTCCTTGTCCCTACAAAGCCTGGGGATTCTGTTAAAATACTAATCAAGCTCAGATTATAAGGGTGTGCGATAATGACAAAAAAGATATCTCAATATTTTCTGGAATTTTGTTGATAACGATAATTTGACGATATTCTGCTGATTGTGTTATTGTGCTGGTACTTTTGCATATCGTCTTATCGTGCTGGTGACAGGTTTAGGACTGCCATGGACAGATGACTCCCAAAGCTTTTGATATTCTTCATATTCTGTGCGGTGCTTAGTTTGCAGGGGTAACAGAAATTAACTTTTCCAATAAGTTTAAACTGTTTTTTTACCTTTTATGGGCATTTTTACCTTTATAAGGCCAATTTTTTTCTAACCTAATTAACTGTATGTATGCATCATCTTTTGAGTCAAATTCTTACATTTAATCAATAAATTCACATAGTAAGACACTATAGGGCTGTTACCAATTAAATTAAATCAATAACAACAAAATGTGTGTTTGCAATGAAGAGGTGGCACAGAATCTGCATCATTTAGATTTATTTACACAGACTGTTTAATGCAGGACATGAATGCATTTAACCTGCAGTTACAAATGCATAATTAATGTTTTGATGTTTAAAAAAAAATTTTGAATACTGATATTTGAAATGATTTGTGGGGAAAAATATATATATTATATCTAATATACTTTAGATATAAACCTAAAATCGCCAGTAGGTGGCATGGCATTGAGTCATTCATTCAACTGATTCGTTCAAACAGCTGATAGATTCAGTAAAGAAACACAGTCGTGTGTTGCTCAGATACGCAAAACAGTTCTGCTGTGGCTTTGTTTGAAACTATTTTTGTTGTCGAAATACAGCAAAAACAGTAACTGTTGTGTCTAAAATGTAAGTGAATTAATATTAACTTATTGTTTATTGAGCGGTTCATCAAATCAATATCACATTTGCAATCGTGCTGATAGCCTATTTGGAGAAAAAAACTTAACTCTTCATATAAAAGTCAAACGTGGGCATATTTGCCCCCTTAGCTATATTTAGAATTCCCCCAAAATTCAAGATATTTTAATAGACTAAATCACACAGTGAAAGCGTGAACTCTAAATGTGCTTGTGCAGTAGTCTAACCTACATCATGTAGTGTATGCGTGCAGTGTTTTTGCGATATACTCGATAAAGTCAAATCGCATATCGTTTAAACAACAATTACGATATTATCATAGACAATATACTGTATATCGCACACCCCTAGCTCAAAATAGCTCTGCCGTAGGCTGCTAAGTAACACTCAGAGCAACCATGTAAAGTTTAAGCAAATGCACACATCACAGAGGTTAGCCCACCTTTTCTGATTTAATATGTGTTATCAGTGAAATTGGGGAAAGGGGGAATCCTAAAGAAGCACTGGGCCTGATTACATCGAACATCTAAAGCATCTCCAGTGAACTCCACAGACTAGCTCACTGCAGTTTGGTTATTAAATGGATTCCTGTTTTTGCCACAGATAATTAGCTGTTTTCGCTTTTTAGTGTCTGGTCCCTGTTGACTCTTTAGCTGAGAATACCTCTAAGTTCAATGAATTTATTCATTGGGCTCCTCTCGTGTCTTTGAACCTCCTCTTCTGCAGCACTCTGCAGTGAACATTAAATAAGGAGTGAAGCACAACTGCGTCATCTTGGGCCTTCTCAGCCTCCAGGCACTTAAAGTTGTGTGGATTTTGAAAAAAAAAAATTCTCTATAAGTGATATTGTAACGGGGCAGACAAGACGTGCGACGTGCGGATCCATGTGCAAGCTTTATTTAGAGTAGAAGAGGTCAGAAACACAGGCAGGGTCGAACAATGGCAAACAGGTATATGGCGGGCAAGACACAAGAATAATCCTAGGGCTAGCGTAGGTCAACGGTCGGCGAACAGAATCAAAAGGGTTGAGACTAGAGGGTTAAATCCAGGAGAACAGGCAAAGATCGGAAACCAAGAAAACAGACAGAGCAAGACTAGGCTGGGACTGGGAAACTAATGAGGGCTGTGTAAGGTAGCTATCACTGCTGGCGATAAGCGCATACAATACTCGGCAGTGAATGGTTGTTTGAGTGAGTGTCATATAGCGAATGTGTGATTAGATACAGCTGTGTGCAATCAGTGTTGTGTGCAATCAGTGCTGTGTGCAATCAGTACAATGGATGATGGGATATGTAGTCCGGGATGATATGCAACAGT
>NW_015625591.1:79964-84713 GCF_001515625.1 Sinocyclocheilus rhinocerous | reverse complement strand
TAGCCATGACAGGACAGGCAGAGAGTTCACAGACGGTCTCCATGGCCGTGACAGGACGGACAGAGGGTTCACAGACGGCCTCCATAGCCGTGACAGGGCAGGACGAGGATTCACAAACGGCCTCCTTAGCCGTGACAGGACAGGCAGAGAGTTCACCGACGGCCTCCATAGCCGTGACAGGACAAGCAGAGAGTTCGCAAACGGGCTCTGTGGCCGATTCAGGGCTGGCCGTAAGTTCACAGACAGCCTCTGCAGCCGGGTTGAGACAGGACAATTGTTCAGTAACCATGACAGGCATGACTGGGGATTCAGAAATGGTCTCCTTGACCAGTGCAGGACAGGACAATAGTTCATAGGCCCCAGTAGTTTCTTGCAAAATCTGCATTTAAACAAAAGTTAGATACAGCTGAGTTTTAATTTGTGTCATTTATGTTTCTTTAATTTATTTTGTAATATCTTGTGTTTGTGCAGCCAGAGAAAATATGCATTCTGATAACACCTACAATGTGTAATGCATTGCTGCATGTATTTATGCATGAATAAAATTGGAAAAGTTAACTCTTCGTATGTGTGTATGTGTGTGTGTGTGTTTAGTATACATACAAAATGCCTTTTTGAGTTTAATTGCAGTCACTGAAAGTTATGAAAAGTTGTGAAAGTTATGATGCAGCAAAATACACAGCAACTAGGGACACAGTTTACAACTTGAAAATAAATGACAAAAAAACAACGAGGAACGACAGAAATGTGTTCGATTCGTGCCATGTTTGGTGTTTAGTATCATCCACGTAAGCTACATAGCAAAACATTGTCATATGGCCATGATAAAGCGTTCTGATAAAATCACATGCGAAACAATAAGCATTTTAGCCTATGTGAATAACATAAACAGCTGTACATCTAAACGGGGCATATGAACATTCGGCTTTATTACCTTTTCAAAATAATTCATCACACAAGAGCTGAAGAACAGAAAACACAATCCTTTCCATTCGCTTGTTTGTAGTTAAAAAGGCCACGCCCACGCTATTAATATTCGTACTAACCCCGCCCATTGGAACAGTTTTTCACGGGAACCGAATATTACACAACACCGGCAGCTCATAGCCTAGATTTATGCTTTTAGTTTGAATGGAAATCTTATATACCATTACAGTTAGTTGATCTAAAACGGTGATTGTGCATTAACAGTTGTCAACCATAATGGTACGTGGTCTGAATTTAATTATTCAGCATATTTTTTGTTTTGGTCGTGCATGCGCACCTGTGCACCACTTATGTGCACCCCTGTTGATTGTGCATACAGCAAGGCTGAATAAAAGAGCACTGCAGTCTAGGGGTGACTCAAGCCTAGAGGAGTGGTACAGCTTGATTAGGTAAGAAAAGTCTGATTTTACTGGAAAATCTATGTGCCTGGATGATAAAGTAGGTCCCAGAGATGTTATGTGAATCCAAAAAAGGAGTGAGGATTACGCCTGCAGTACCTTGTGCTTAGCTGATTTTCCTGCTCTTTTGTTACTTATATTTAACACAAAGCTGAATTTAGTTAAAAATAAGTATATCTACAATGAAAACTGTGTGGAATAATAAGGGACAAAATAAATCAATTAGAGAATGATAAATAACATTTCATTCTGTATAAATTTACATTTATATGCAGGGAGAGAGACAGAAGGTGCAATAGTATCTGTTATCTAAGGGGCTTAGAAATTTATTAAATTATGTAATAAAATGTATTAGTTTTATTATTTCATTATAATTTTATTCATTTGATTTTATTTTACAAACTATATTTCCATTTAGGAGATCCTATTCATACTCAGGTTTTACTATTGAATTTTGCCCATCTTAAGCAGGAACAACAAAATGATCTAATCTTTTTTTAATCTATTTGTTTTCTATTCCATTATCAGCTCTGTCTCCCCTTTTCTCTCCCCCTGTCTCTCTTTGTTTGCCATTTACTTTCTATCTTCTCCTAGATAATAAAATTACTGAAATGCACTGGTTAAACTCTGCATCCTTTGGGTGCACTCCGGACACAATCAGGATATCAAAGAGCACTACATCTTTCAGGTCAAGGCTTTTATACTACTCGAGGATATTGTAATAGCTAGAGATGTAGTATCTATAAATGTTTTAATGACTAATGAGTTATAAAAATAGTGGGTTGGTAGATGTTTGTTTGCTGTGGATATAGCCATTATATATTTACTAAATTTGACTTGGATTATACTGCGGCAATAATTCTGAGCTGGCCATTACCAAGAATAACTGTGTTTTGTAGATTTAAGTGAAGCGAGCCATGGAAAATGTTTCCCTGACTAATTTGCCACATTTTTCATCTTTCCACTTATTCAGCTTTATGTAATGAAATAATTGAGAGAGAGGTAGAGAAAATAGTAGAAGGCATAAGTGTGGCAGACCACTTAAACATAGAGTTAATTTATGATGCATCCCATATTTCAGTCCATTCAATTAACAATAAGTGTACAATGATAAAAAAGCTCTGCCTGGTAGGCAGTCTAATGGAAAGGATACTAAAAGGTATCAAAATGTCCTGACTAAAACAGTATCAGGAAAAAAGTTTTACGTACAATTTCAACACGCTATCACTTAAAGTGTTTTATTGACATTTGGCGACATTTCAACGTCTACAGTAAATTACTAGAATTTTCCAAACTCCAGCTCTGTACTCACCCCCACCTCCACATGGTCTGAACCTCTGTCATCTTGCTTGTGCAAAACCTCAAAGTAGTATCGCCGCGAGGACATGAGACTGCGGAGAAAAAGAGAGAGACAGGGGGGGAGGGGGGAAAATTAAAGTGAAAGAGAGGGCAGGGGACACTCTCAGAGAGCTATAGAGGGACAGACCAGATGAGGAAAGGAAAAACTGTGGCAGATGCAAAGATGAAAAATGCACATTGCACCATAGAATCACTAATGTGCCTTCTCACCTTCTCAAAGAAGCACTATGGTCTTGTTCAACTACTAGAAAAGCAGAGATTAGTAGTGAAGTAACCTCTCAGTTATTTATGCTAGCCAGTGTAACTTAATTTGATTTTGAAGCAAGATGTAACAAGCAAGACTAGTGGCAAACCTCAAATCATAAAATACATTTAAAAAAATCATGTGTTGACATATTAAAGCACTTAAATGTGTAATAAAGTACTTTATTATAATTGTAACTATAGTGTGTTATTCAAGAATAAAAAATTAATACATTTTAAATGTACTAAATTTTAACTTCCTTATTATAAATATGCAATTACAAATATATTTAAATGGTAACACATTTCAATTCTCACTATTAACTAACATGCATATTACTAGCATACTGGCTGTTTATTAGTACTTACAAAGCACATATTAATGCTTTTTTTCTGTATTATTCTAGATCCCTTAATCCACCCCATACCTAAACTTAACAACTACCCCACTAACTATTTATAAGCAGCAAATTTGCAGTTTATGGAGTCAAACGTCATAGTTAATAGTTAGTTAATAGTGAAAATTTGACCTTAAAGTAAAGTGTGACCATTTAAATAGTTTTTTTTTTTTTTTTGAAATTGCAGTAACACTTTAGATTAGGGAACACATATTTACTATTAACACATATTCACTATTAAGAGTTTTCCCTCAATAAAATCTTGATAGTAAGGTAATTGTTGTAGTAGTTATGTTTAGGTATTGGGTTGGGTTAAAGGATCTAGAATAAGGCATTAACATGTGCTTTATAAGTACTAATAAACAGCCAATATGCTAGTAATATGCATGCTAATAAGCAACTAGTTAATAGTGAATAGTGTTCCTAATCTAAAGTGTTAACGAAATTACATTAAAGCATACTTTAGTTAACCTGAAATGCTTGTCAGTACATTCGGCAGTATATATACTATATAACACATATTTAATCAATCAACATTCAAAGTGTCTGAAAACATTATATTCATTTTACACTTATTGTCACACCACATAGACTTTTAGTTTGTTTTCTTCCCTCATGTGTTCCTTGACGTAGTTTTCCCTCGTGTCTTATTATGTCATTATGTTCAGGTGTGTTTAATTATCTTCATTTGTCAGTGTATTTAAGTTCCTGTCTGTTCTGTTAGTTTGTCGGATCTTGAACGTCGAATATACATGTGTTTCCAGCCTTCCTTTTGTGGATTACCTTATGTGGATTATTAAAAATTGTTAACCTTCATCTTCGTGCGTATTCATTCTACACCATATCATGACACTTATATTCTTTCTGTATCTCATTTCTGTAATAAGTACACTTTTTAATAATATGCTAAAGTGTTCTTTTTAACAAGAGCAAATAATGAGAGTTATATGAGCTTTCTGATCTTTAATCTGATGTAATGTGTTAAATGTTTGGAAACAGCAATAACTTTTTTAAACTGTACAATTCTTTGAACTTAAACATTCAAAATGTAAACATCTAAAACATTTACATGTAGTCATTTAGCATACATTTAATTACACACATGTTCCGTCGAACTGTTGTATAAACGCAATATCACTCTCATAATTGAGCGATACCGGCTCTGTATCAGCGGCTGTGATTGCCTCTGGCACTTGGCCTGCGGCATCGTGCCTCTGGCCTAATCACAGCCATGCTGATATAGAGTCGGTATCGCTCTCGTACTCGAGTGATACTGCTCATATATATTATACACACACACATATACACACACACATACACACACACACAAAGAAAAACAAGTAGATAGAATAGAAAAAATAGAA
>NW_015625591.1:67307-79083 GCF_001515625.1 Sinocyclocheilus rhinocerous | reverse complement strand
TCTCCACAGTAAACAAAACAAGCGTTTCCTAGCAACGACAACTGCGCTAAACACTGAGACAAGAAATAAATACACTTACGAGCTGCTTTTAACTTCTGCTGATTGACTGCTTCTCTCAAAGAGTATTTCTTTACACTGTGTTTTGCTGGCACTTGAACACACTTTCCTGTTTATCACAACAAATGGCCAAGCAAAGCGCACGACACTGACAAGGTACAGTACGAGACCAAACGCGATTTAAAACGTATTTTTTAAAACATAAATGATAAAGGAGAGGCTGATGTTTTTGGGGTGGTTAAATGAAGGGCCTTTCTGTGACTACAACTGATTTCTGTCAGTTAGTCCATTTCTCATGTAGGATTTCTCAACAAGCTTCAAGTAGGATAATAGAATACTATCACTATCACTTTGATCATTGGTAGATCTCGTTTTGAGGAGAAAAAGAAGAAATCAATCAAGAAATCCTGAGAATAAAGTACATTATTCTAAATGTATATTAAAAAAAAATTATATCAACATAAAACAAGTCAACCTAATAATACAAAACAATGGTAACAGTATCAAATTAAGCAATAAGGTCAGAGAGGCTGTGCCATATGCTTGTTAAAAACAATGTGCTTGTTAAAAAATATTTTAGAAAATGTCACCCAGTGTTAAAGCAAAATTCAAAGGAACACCTTTCTAAACTCAGAAATGCCACTGCAGGTTCTTTTCCCCAAGTAGTTTTTTTTTAAATTGTTTTTATCAAGACTCCAACAGAATAAAATGGCAAAGTTATATGCCACTTCATACAAAAAAGAGATTTCTAATGTCAGCTGCCTGGAGGTTTTTATATGTTATGTTGATAATTGGATGTAAGCCTTTTGTCTTTATGTATAAACAGACCATGGGATTTGGATTTCTTTTAGCAAGATGATCTCAACTTAGAAATGACAGAAGTCACAAACAGACAGACATGTGAATAGCAGCTTGTATTTTGACACACGGTTATTCTTCAGATGTTCTTCTGGAGTTGCTTTGATTAAATCAGCCAAGTTCAATTCACATTTCAATGCAGCTTACTGTGACATCACAAGAAGGTGAAGGGTGTGCTACAAAGACAACTGCCTTTGTAAAAAAAAGATGTTTAATTTTATTGAATGTGCTTGTAGTGTACTTCAAATCTTACAGTCACAATGAAGTCAAAATCGACAATTCTATCAACATTGTTATTATTCAACATTATTTTTATTAATATTTTTAATTACTAAATAGGGGGTTCTTACTCAGAGCTTGAGCCGAGCCTCGGGTTTCGAGCCTCCTTTGCGGACAGCAAGCCAAGTTCGTTTACCATTACCTGGCAGGGTTGAATGGGCAGGCGAACTCGTGAATCTACAATAACTTCCCCTCGCCCTCACAATGACATCTCTTCTAGTCTCTGATGACCTGTGTGATACGGGACAAAAATCCCTCCTCTCCAGCAACCTGTCGCTCACATGAGATCGCGGCAATAACAAACGACAACAATCCAACGATCCAATCAATTCCCACAAAGTTTTGGGTATCATGAAGTTGCTGTGGATTGCACAATACACAACGAATCGACGATTGGCCGTCACACATTACGTTATTTTACTAGGAAGAATCTCTGACAAGTCTTGTCTCATTTACAAAACACGTGTGCTAGAAGTGATACAGGGAATGACATACTGTAAGACTACGACTCCTCCTATGATTCCTTTTATGCACACACACACACCAAATCAACTGAGCATTAGCAATGAGCATTACAAGCATTTATGTGTTGTAAGGAATGGCAGTTTGTTTTTCATGTCTACTGAGAATTCAAGTCAATAAAGGTTTCAAGACTACAAAAGAAAGAAGTGGCCAGTAGATCAGGGCTAGACTGAGACAGGCTTGAGGGGGTAAAAAAACTGAGTTTTAATTGGCTGACTAATTGCCTGGCTCCATCTGAAAGTGTTCTGCTCAATAATTGAATAGGACTGAGTGATGAGAGAGCTAAAGAAAGAGTGTATTCAGGCAATGCCCATATGAACACACTCTCAACAGACCGCTGTAGCAACACAGTTAGCATGCTTGAGATGTCAAACAACTAGCAAGGCAGACTTCTCGTCTACATGAGCAAAAGCAGATATTGCATTTGCATTCTTTGTTCCAGTGTAGTAGATGTGTTTGAAATATTGCATTTAAATGAAGATAAATTGGATAAACCAGTAATCCAACAACTACTATTTAATTCTACCAAAATCTGTCTTTTCTACCTTTTGAATGAATAAAGAAATAACTTACAGCATGATGTACAGACTGTAGTGGGGTTTCCACCAAATATTCACACATAAAAAAGGTATTACTCTTAACAAAATAACATTTTAAACAATATCAGAACAGTCACATTTGTTCTAAGCAAATGGAGTGCTACACTATAATGTCAGCAATGCTTTTAGTCAATGAAAAGTGGAAAGTCATGTGAAAACCTTGCCTTGCTGTCTTGAGGTGCTCATTTCTGATTGTAGTGTTTATCAGAAAGGGAATACTGATGTTCATCATTCCTAAATGATATGTTTAACCTCCACAAATGGATCCTGCAGCCAAACAACAAATTAGGTGCAAACTCACATGTCAATGGCAGCCTAGTTTCAGTGGCGGCTCGTCGGGGGAGGCAGAGCTTCCCCATAATTTTGAGGTGAAAACGGGAAGAGGACGATTTAATGTTAATAAAATTCACAATTCATTTCAGTTCATGTCTCAGAATGTGTATTTTTTGTTTGTAATTTCACAGTTGTAATACCATAACGTGAAAGCGCCGCTTTTCTATTGCGAATGTGCCGAATCTGCTGATGTAATTGCAACCGCTAATGATGGAGAAGGGTAGGGGGAGGCCGGGGAAGAGCTGAGCTCTTGTGCCTCCGTTGGTAAAAAAAATTTGCCAATCACCATCGAGTGTTCACTTTCAGCGCTGAGGAGTGTTGAGAAAAGAAACCGCGTAAGGGAGGCTAGCCTCCAAAAAGCCAAAAACCAAAATGCCATTTTAAAGTGGTTAAGCAAATTATAATAATAATAATCGGCAAGGATCCCAGACCAATACAATTAGTGTGCCTCCTCTATTTTAAAACCCACGAGCCGCCACTGCCTAGTTTAAATATATTTTTAAATAAAGCATTGAATTCAGACCACTCTCTCATACCCCACAATGCCAAACCTTAGAAGGAATATTGCTAACTGTTTTAAAATGCAAATATCCTCTTGAGTAAAGTTTGTTTCTTGTTTGTTCATTTGGGGAATAAGTGAGTAATTCATGCACAGATTAGTGGATAACAAACATACAGAACAATCAATGACTTCATCAGAACAGTCTTGCAAAACAACAGCTGCCTTAACTGAATGCACAAAGACAGAGAATAACAATATAATCCACTGAATTAGACAGTATACAATTTAGGATGGGGTTTTTGGACTACACTGTACGGAAAAAACACCATTATTCTAGTACTAGTACATTTACAGTACATTAGGACTTTTATACTTGCAAATTGGATAAATATTACAAAAGTGGTAATGTAAATGCACTCTTATTTATATTGAATCCAGTCTGATGGATGTCCTTTTATAAATTTAGTGAATTGAAACTGCTTTTAACATCCCCTAGCACACTTGTGACAGATACTTCTAGAATGTCAAGAGAGGTTGACCCCTGCTAGCCCTGCAGAACTGGCATATTCCCATAAATGTCACATGCGATATCTGAGACTCCTGGAGTTACTTTGCCCTTTCTTTCCTTCAACCATGGAGGGCAAACCAGATGTACTCCATTCTATTATGTAAGTTACATAATGATGATGAAAAGAGTACATACATGCACAAGAGTAAGACACAGATTCTTATTAGAACATCAAAAAGTCAAAAATGGAAAAGGAAGACTGGAATCTATGCACTCTGAACATGTAAGAACATTCATGAATTAGAATGTTTAGATACCTAAACTTGAAATCAGAGGTTTGTGGGTTGCAGGTTGTAACACTTCTCTTTGTGGCTCAGTCCAAATGCAGTGAAACTGCAGGCACAGAGTGGATGACATTTTAACATCATCTCTCCATCTGACATTTCCACAGGTTTGCTATCTCTACTGCGTGTAACATGATTTGTAAAGAACATCTTCCTAGTTTCTGTCATCTGCGACTGACAGGCATGTCTCACTCTTGCTTGCTCTGTAAACTTTTCACCGTAGTTCATTAGTGCATTATTTTGCCCAGCAACTGTAGGAATTCCAGACAATCCTGTCAGACGTCTGCCCTGTTTATGCTCTAAAATCCAGCCCGTTAGTCTATATGACGCAACAGCCTGCTCTGTCTATGCCACCAAACTAACATGCTCCAATCGAAGCGCAAAATGAAAGCAAACAGAGAACTGAGGTAGGTAGACAGAAATGTTTCTAACTTGAGTTGAATAGAAGTCAAAAAAAGTTTATCCTGACATCCTCAACTAGAAAAGCAGAGGATATCAAAGACACTCTTGTGGCAGTTTGAACTGGTGCCATGCCATTGTCAAAGCTCAGTGAAAAGAGGAGGCACTTCTCTGCGTTTCCCTCTGGAGTGCCAATAAGCATGCTCATTTTTTATTGGCACTAAAATATTCTGGAACATGTACACGCTCGCTTTTAGACTGACACTGCTGATAAATAATTCAACGGCACACACCACTCACACTGAGGCTCCACTGAAGCACCAATCAGCAGTGGCTGGAGAAGACCGACAAGGGCGATTAAAATGGACGACATGGCACTTCACTCTGACAAACTACTATTTAATGTGTTCCTTGTGATTCACAATCACACTGTCAGTACAGACACCTATTGGGCAGCATGCTTAGTAACTCCCCCTGACGTTTGTTCATTTAACAGTGAAGTTGAGCATGTGCTGTCTTTGATGTCTTATAACAACTTTACATTGATTACGGGCATAAAGTATGAGGTTTACACAGCAGGATTTAATGAGCGGATAATGAATGGATGAATATGTCTTGAATGTTTTTACTTATTCGCAAAGTTTGGTGGCATCAGGTATTTAAACTCACTTTACAAATCAAAAATAGATGTGTGATGGATTTGCATGTTCAGACCTGCTGCTAAACACTGTAAAAGCAGTGACAAATGGAAAAAAAACCTATGAAGTATTAATTTGGAGTAGAAATGACAAGCAAATGTGTTACTTACCACAACTGTGTGATCTGCACATATTGTTTCACTCATTGCTGCTCATCCAGAGCACAGCATACTTAACATATTTACTGTGTAACTATATAAAGCAATGAGCTGGCAAGTACCTTTCCATGTTGCAGCCAATCCAGTATGTCATATTCTCCTAATATGCATTTAATTATGGTGGTAAATCCAGGAAACATATGCTGTATGACACTCACCGCACAGGTTTGGAAGTTTGAGATCTGAACTTGCTGAACTCTCCTGGAGCTGTCCACTCAGAGCCGTGCTACATGACAACAGACAACAGACACTGTAACTCATCTCTAGCCACATGCACAGGACACACAATATACAGGGTTGTGCTATTCAGAATTAAATTGAGAATGCATTTTACTGTAAATTCTAATCAAATTCCTGAATTTGAAGTTAAATTGAGGTAGAAAATAGGAAGCAGACTTGCAATTTGAATTTTAATGTAAGGAAGCAGAATAAAATAAAAAAATTAATAAAATTGAAAGTAATGTCATAGCAAATTTGAAATGCTGGCTTGACAAATCCTTGTGTCAAAATTTGAAAAGTTAAAAAAAATCCTTAAAGTAGACAGATACAGACAATTAGACAGACAGACAGATAGACAGATAGACAGATAGATAGATAAATAGATAGATAGATCAGAAGTGAAGCCTGGTTTAAGGGTCACAGAATGATAGACCGAAACAGACAGTTGGCAAAACACAGAAAAACAGAAAGAAATAAAGTTAGAAAGAACACAGATAGAATGATAGATTGACAGAAAGACAGAACAATGTATAGACAGACAGACAGACAGATCAGAAGTGCAGCCTTGTTTATTAAAGGGTCATGTATCATAGTACACACCTGTCCCACGTACACCAGGAGGTGGGCATTGAGCGGACTCTCATCTGAGCTTAGCCACATTTCAGCGTTATCATCTGATGCTATGGCGAACTGGAAATCCCCTAAAATATATAATTTATTATTTACAGAGCTGTACTGTATAACCTTATGACCTGACCTGCAGGTTCTGAATTCTAAGCTTGCTTTGATAAGATGTTATTTTGTCAGTCACAGGTACCTCACAGCAGTCTATTACCCAGTAGTGCTACCCAGTGGCTTTATTCTGCTTGTCAGTAGTTCTCTGGCATATACCTCAAACTGACAATCGTTTTTCCTTCTTTATTGTTTTGTGAGCTTGTGTACCACATTCAAAAGCCTGACTCAGTGACCGTAGTTATTTGCTAATGAAAACAATCTGATAACTTTTCCCCCACAAACACGAGCACGCCTGCATGCATCAGAGCTCATATAGTAGTCCTTGCAGCAGCTTTTCTTATCAGGTTAGGCAGAATGTGAGGAATTTGCTGACTGTAGGGGATCTTTTGAAAGAACCATTTCTGTGTGCCTTAAGACGTCAGCTTGGGCAACGTTCAGGTCTCTTACACCTCACTTAATCACTCTGAGGAACATTTTGAACACAAAGAATCCTTAATGTGTATGAATTGTATGCGTGTGAAGGTACAGAACAAAAGTTTGAAAACCTGGAATTGTGCATGAATTCTAACTGATTCTATACATAACTTTGCTTTACACACAACACATTTTATTACATTAAAAGATAACATAAGAAAAACTCTCTCTAGCATTCAGTAATGCCTGTGTTCATGACTCTAACAGAAACATGGAACAGAAATTGTGTTTATAGTAGGTTTGAAGAAAATATGGTGTAAAATATGGACAGATGAAAAAACACTTTAAATAAATGTACACAGTATATTTGGAGAAAACAAAACACTGCAGTCCAATTAAAAAAAAACAAACAAAAAAAACAAAACAATCAGCTGTGGCTGGAGGCAATATAATAATTTGGATCTGCTATGCTGTCTAAAGACCTGAATGGCTTGAGATCCATGAGGGACCAATGGAGTCCAAGTTGTATCATAAAATGCTACAGCTGAATATCAAGCCATCTGTTTATGATCCTAAACTTATAACAAGCTGAATCATGTAGCATGACATTGATGCAAAAATTTGAAAATCAACCACATGGTGCTTTAATGGAAGAAACTGTTTTGGAATGACAGTATCATATTCAGTCCATCTATTTTAAATTAGGATGTTCAGGCTATCTCAAGCCAATAGTCAATTTGATTATAAACTATTTTTACACACTATAGGACGGACTGGTTTGTTACTGAACCTGGACATGAATACACAAAAATGGCGTAAAATATTGTCCATTTTATTAGGCACTAGAAAATGAAAATTTGATGTTTATCTGCTTACCCCCAAGGCATCCAAGATGTAGTTGACTTTGTTTCTTCAGTAGAACACAAACGAAGATTTTTAACTCAAACCGTTGCAGACTGTCAGTCATATAATGTAAGTGAATGGGAATCACGGCTTTGAGAGTCAAAAAAACATACACAAACAAAACCAAATTAAACCCTGCGGCTCGTGACGATACATTGATGTGTAACGACACGAAACGATCGGTCTGTGCAAGAAACTGAACAGTATTTACATCATTTTTTACCTCTTATACACTGCAATGTCCAACATCCGGCGTGTGACGCATGTACGTGCTCTGGCATTGTAGACGTAGATATATATAAGTAGATACCCACGGCCCATAGAAACAGATTGTTTCTAATGAGGCATCTACGTATATATATCTATGTCTACTATGCCAGAGCACGTACAAGCATCACGCGCCGGATGTTGGACATTGTGGTGTATAAGAGGTAAAAATTATATAAATACTGTTCAGTTTCTTGCACAGACCGATCATTTCGTGTCTTTACACAGCAATGTATCCTCACGAGCCGCAGGGTTTAATTTGGTTTTGTTTGTGTATGTTTTTTTGACTCTCAAAGCCGTGATTCCCATTCACTTCCATTATATGACTGACAGACTGCAACGGTTTGAGTTAAAAATCTTCGTTTGTGTTCTACTGAAGAAACAAAGTCACCTACATCTTGGATGCCCTGTGGGTAAGCAGATAAACATCACATTTTCATTCTTTGGGTGAACTATCCCTTTAAATGAGCATTGTTTGATTAAAATTATGATGAGAGAAAAATCCCATAATATTTCACTTCCATTATATGACTGACAGACTGCAACGGTTTGAGTTAAAAATCTTTGTTTGTCTTCTACTGAAGAAACAAAGTCACCTACATCTTGGATGCCCTGGAGGTAAGCAGATAAACATCAAATTTTCATTTTTTGGGTGAACTATCCCTTTAAATGAGCATTATTTGATAGAAATTATGATGAGAGAAAAATCTCATAATATTTCAAAGGGTTCATAAACAGTTTTCGAAAAACAATAACTTTGTACTATATTTTTATGCAACAGTAACCTCTGATAAAATACACTAACCATCTTTGTAAGGATGAATGAATCCAAAGATTCTAAGGCCATAATTCTTCCATTTTGGAGCCACAGCAATTTTCTTCACGGTGGTCCTGGTCTGTGGGGAAGAATAAAATATAAAAGCATCTGTAGGCCTTTTCACTCTTAAACCCAAGACACTAATGCCTAGTTCACACTGCACGATTTTCAAACTCGTCGGATCGCTGTTGTTTTCACACTGCGTGACTATCTGGGGTAGCATTCAGTTGCTGTTGTGTT
This sequence comes from Sinocyclocheilus rhinocerous, assembly GCF_001515625.1. Taxonomy (NCBI): domain Eukaryota; kingdom Metazoa; phylum Chordata; class Actinopteri; order Cypriniformes; family Cyprinidae; genus Sinocyclocheilus; species Sinocyclocheilus rhinocerous. Next base: position 70,231 of record NW_015625591.1, on the reverse strand, counting down.
CACATTGCACGATGGATCGGCGACAGGGGGTTTCACACTGCATGACTTCACAATAGCAAGAATCGCCGACAGCTCTGTCTGGTCCGCAAACTACGTTTCATTTGATAATTCACACTGCGTGATTGTCACTTGCGTGAACGAGTACCGATTTGCCTTCGATGTCGGGTATTTGTCGGTGATTTCGCAAAACCTGTCAGCGAGTGAAAAATCGGGCTAAAATCGTGCAGTGTGAACTCGGCATAACACTAATTCACAGAATCACACCTCAAAATGGCTTCTAAGTAGAATAATCAGACAGCTTCAAAACACTGTTTTAGTGATAATGCAGAGGTGAAAAGATCAGATATTAGTTCTGTCTGCACAACATCTTGCAAATATTAGGCCAACATTTAGGATTTGTTAATGAAAATACTAAAAATGAGATACCGTCTAGAGCAGGGGTGGCGAACGTCGGTCCTGGAGAGCCGCAGCCCTCACAGATTTGGACAGATACCGATAATCTGTAATTATTTTTTGTTAAGGTCCATAACAAAAACACAAACAAATAAATAAATAAAATTTTATTAAATTTAAATGAGTAATCTACAATTTTACTGTAGACCAGGAGTGGCGAACGTTGGTCCTGGAGAGCCGCAGCCCTGTAGTTTTGCTTCAACCCTAATCAAATACACCTGAACAAGCTAATCAAGGTATGAAGGGTTACTAGAAAGCTACAGGCAGGTGAGTTTTAATTAGGGTTGGAGCTGTACTCTGCAGGGCTGCGGCTCTTCAGGACCGGAGTTCGCCACTGCTGGTCTAGAGTATCCAGAATACATTTCATAAGTCAAACAAGCAGGTTAATCTTAATTATTCTATCAAACTCTTTCTTTCAATGTCTGGTCTTACATGTGGGTAGAGAGGAAAATGAAGATTCTTCCTGAGCTGGGAGATAGATGAGCCACACCAGTCTTCAAACACATGCAGATTGGCCTGACCTTTATACTGACAGAGAACAAAAAGAGAGAGAATCACCCTTTACTTCATGTTCAACCAGCATTAATATGAAGGAAAAATCAATTGCCCAGAGATTTAACAAAAAGTAGCATTTCACAAAATAAATAAAATATGAACTATATTATAACAATATTCAATTTATTGTCTATCAATATCAAAGTGTCAATCTATTATTTAAACCAAAGCACTTCCTCTCTGTTTTCTTCTTTGCATTTCTCCTCTGCTCTAGCTCATTTCCTTATCTAGGTTCTAATAAACCTGGTATTGTATATGAATACTGCAGGCTATGTGATGGATTGCTTATGTTCCTGTACCTTTAAGCTGCTTTTAATAAAAGCATCTGTTAAATGCATAAATGTAAATACATGTTAAACAGCACTCAAAACAGAGACAATAACCTCTATCTTAACTAAATTCAAATACATTGTTGCTTTAATCTACCTTAATGGCATTCATTTCATTATGAAATTTATCTTGTCTTATTAAATAAAAAAAAGTGCTATATTAGATTTAGGTGGGGGTCCTCCTGCACGCTAAATAAAAAATATGCACAAGACATGTTAGATGAAGGAAATTAATTACTGTTGTTATTTTTTTTCTTTTTTTTTCTTTCTTCTTTGGTCAAGGTTTTTTTCACCAAGAATATCTGTACAAGGCACATTTGCTGTAAATGTATACTGTATTTTATTTTTTATTTTTTGTAATTATGTATACTCTGTACTTTTTGCAACTATGGTGTGAACAAAATAGACAAAATAACTAAGTTATAAATAAGTTTTTGTGGTCACAATTCTCAATGATGCAACTGAAAAAGGGATTTCTATCATGCAAGTCACAATTTAATGCTACAATAAACTCATAAGCCCATAAATGGGATGTCTATAAATATAGCACAGGTGGCTCAATTAACACTTGATTCAGAGGTGAGAACAGGGCCCCAGGCCTTCACACAGACCCAGATTATGCACAGGACAGCCTGACAACAAACATATCTGAATTTGGATCTGTGAATATGCCACTACCCCAAAGGCAAGACAGTGATGAGTTCGTTTAGAGCAAACTGTAAATTAACTATACATTTCTGATTTCGACGTCGGTATAAGCATTTCTAAAGTAACAGTGCAGATTTTAACCAAAAGGTCAAGGTTTGGCTGGTTATAATGGTCCAGTTGGTCACGTAATGGTAAATGCCATAACTACACCATATGGGACAAAAAGCATCTTTCTCCGACACAACATTGAGAGAATGGGAATGAGAATGCTTAAGGATGCCTTTCTCCAGTTATGAAGTCCTCTTTGATTGTAAAGGAATAGTTCACCCAAAAATGAAAATGTGCTCAAAATTTAGTCACCTTCATGCCAAGATGTACATGAGTTTGTTTTAATTAGCTGTTTGGACTCTCATTCTGACAGCAACCATTCACTTCAGAGGATCCATTGGTGAACAAGTGATGCAATGCTAAATTTCTTCAAATCTGTTCCAATGAAGAAACATCTTGGATGGCCTGAGGCTAAGTACATTTTCAGCAAATTTTCATTTTTGAGTGAACTTCCTTTAAATTCCCTAACATCAGTTGCAATGTAAACTATGTAGCAGAGGTGGACACTGGACAGTATCGAAGTACATTTACTTGAGTACTGTACTTAAGTACAGTTTTTGAGTATCTGTACTTTACTTGAGTATAATGTTTTACTGGAAACTTATGACTTTAAAGAGCAGGTCATATGGGTTTTTGAAAAATATCTCTTTTGCAGTTTATAATGTAGCTATCCTTAAATGAAAACAATCTACAAAGTTGTTAATCAAAAAAGTGCATGATAAATAAAGATATTGTCTCTCAAAAGAGAGAGTCGATTCTGAATCGCCTTAACAAGTCGTCATATTTTCGAATCTTTTGCCTGTTACCGGTATACATCACTGGGTAACACAT
>NW_015625591.1:62682-66968 GCF_001515625.1 Sinocyclocheilus rhinocerous | reverse complement strand
TTGCCTTAACGAGTCGTCATATTTTCGAATCTTTTGCCTGTTACCGGTATACGTCACTGGGTAACACATTTGCATAATCCCCGCCTGCCCGCGAAATAAGGACAGAGTCTGACCTGCCCACAAACACTTCCGCTAGTTAGTGTGTTTACATCATGTTGAGAAGACGCTGTGTTCAAGGATACCACAGAAATACAATTCGAACCTTTTGTTGTGTGCATGTCATTTTACCAAGGACTGCTTCTCTTAATCTTGGCTTTTATCTTCGTTGGCTTCTTCTATCTTCTTAATTTGGACTAACAAGCTCTCCGAACCACAACCTGTAAGTACGATTGATACGTTATGTGTATTTTCAATTGAGTCCTCAAAATATCAAGTTTTTGTGCTAATATGTGATGTATACCTAGTGCAGCTTTAGGTTTCCAGGTAAGGCACGGTATTACTGTCTTACTGAAGTAGTTCTGATAATTCACTGTGAACCCACTATTTCCTAAGAATGTGTCGATTAATGTAGACTGACGTTGTTCAGATTACTTAATTTAATAATAAATAATGTAGTGTAGCACACAGACTTTATAATCAGTGTGAAATTGCTGTTTATCTTGCTGCACAGGCAGTTATAGGGTTAATGCGGGAGAGACGAGCGAGTTAGGCTGCTGCGCCTGTGATACAGCTGTTCTGCGTTCTGATGATTAAAAGTTAAGACAGGGCATCTTTTGTCTGTCGTTCTTCAAACATTACAGTAGACATATTGTGGTTTACAAACTGTATCGTTTCATCAGTTAATCATGTTAGTACTCGGCTAATGTTTCCACCATTATTATTTTAAGTGTTCACAGTTTAGCAGCTAAACTTTAGCTGTGGGCACGATTCGCTTGCATAAGTGTTTTTGTATTTTATGTCATTATTATAAGAACGGATTGGAGCACTATATTATTGTTTTATGTAAAGGTGCTTTGTCAATGGTAGCGCTCGCTAACTTGCTCAAGGACTCCTCTCTGTGCCAATCACAACAGGCTTGTCCAGCTGACCAATCAGAGCAGAGTAGGCTTATGGAAGGGAGGGGTTTGCTCCGAACTTGCTTGGAATTAATCGTTTCTAAATCATTGGCAAATGACTCTAATATTAAATGTATATTCTGAGAAAATTACAATATTTTCTGACCTTAGATGCATTCAGTTGTAGGGGACTCCAACACAATATTAGGACACTTTAAAATGTCATATGACCTGTTCTTTAACTTCACTACACTTGAAAGACAAATTTCGTACTTTTCACTCCACTATATTTCTATCAAGGTCCTCGAAGTAGAAAGTCGTTACTATGTAGCAGCTTTGAAAATCAGTGGGTAATTTTTCTTCTCTTAAACGTGTCGTTTTTTTTTTTCTTTAGACAGCCTATCAGTAATCACTCTTGTAGGGTTACGTGAAGTGACGTCCCAGGATTTTTTGAACATGAACATTTACAACAATTTAATAATAAGTTGTTAATATTGTGGTATATATTAGACACAATATTGTCTGATTTTTCAAAATTGTGCAAATTAAAATATTACCTATAATGCCAGAGAAGAACTTGTGTGCATCTCCTAACAAAACACCATAGGCATTTGACTTGAAGCAGCACTGCACAGATCGTTTTGACATCCAAGTACTGCGAGAGCAATTAGAGAGCATTTTTTTAAATGTATTTGACGTCAAATAAATCTTGCCGTTTTGCTTTTTTTGTTAAAGCAATGTTGCTGTTGTAAAGTTATACAGCTACAGGTGTTGCTGTGTTGTGAGTTATACATCAGTTGTGTTGTGTTGCTGTGTGAGATCCCTATCATGCTGCTTTTGTAGGGGTGTTAAATACAATTTTTTTTGTCAACTCCCTTTCATTTCTATAGGTTTCCTTTCTATAGGTTTGTAACATTCTAAAAGCTCTTTATTCCAAAGATACTGCAAGCTAGTCAGTGTATTCAGTAGGCATAAGTTGCTTCAGAGGCATAAGGTACTGCAAGTATTACATACAACAATAAAAAAGTGCATTGACATAAAAAAGGAAATTTACTTTTGGTACTTAAGTACTTTTAAAAGCAAGTACTTCTGTACTTTTACTTAAAAAAAAAACAAGTGAAACAACTTTCACTTGTAATGTAATATTTGACCAGCAGAATCTGTCCTTTCACTCAAGTAATGGAGTTGTGTAATGTACTTTGCCAACCTTACATCAATAATATATTTTTTTCTCCTAAGTATAATTATAGTATAATTATAATGTTTTGGACCGATAAGCTGGATGTGACACAACGCTCACAGAGTTTTCAGAGTGATTAAATGTCTATTGGATACGCAGCAATGCTTTCAGAAAACACAAATTGTCACAAACAGGAAAATTGGGCAACACATTTCCAGCTACTTCATGCTCACGATTTAATGAAGAATTTATGAGTTGGTGCATCAGTGGTGGGATTTAGCAGGAAATGCGTAAGCCTGTGCCTTCATGTACCAATTCTCCACCACCCTTTATCTTTCTGTAATGCTCCTGGTGGTGGCGGTGACAGAGAGAGGCATTACTCATCATGCAGGTGAGCTCACATTAGAATGCTCTTGCCCCTTCTGTCAGATGTTTAGGTCTCTCACTGCACAGCCACATTTAAATTTAGCCTCTATAATTGCAGCTGGTGTGGATGGTGCAGAGTGGGAGGACAAGACGCCACAGAATCTTGGGGATGGTTACAGCTGTCACGGGCACACTGGGCTGTGCCACTCCATTGCCATGGAACATTCGCACATGGCAAGAGTTCCATCAAGGGAAAAGAGAGAGTACAATGTGGTCACAGGTGGTAGGCATGGGCGTAGCTTGTGTAGCTTGCATAGCGATTAAAGAATTTTACTAAATATTTATTTATAACGTTTTTTCTATTAAGTAAAAATGCATATAATGTAGTTAATAATACATGTAAAAGTTAATACGTAAAAGTTAATACATTTTAAATTGTTATTGTAAGTAAATTAATAAATCAAAACAAACTTAACGTCTCCCTCAATCTCATTTGCGTAAGAATTGTCACGTGGCGAATCTGCATTTTGGTGGATAATAGACTTAACGGTAATGCTTGCCTGTTGTGTGGAATAAAATGATGTTCCGCGTTTTTAACAACATACACGAATTGCAGAGAAATCTGGAGACAACGAAAAACTCTGATGAAGATATTAATGCCGTGCTTAATGATTCCGGACCCGGACAATCAGATAAAGGTGATCCACAGGACGCAGCAGGTTTAGCCGCACACTACTTTTATGCCGACCATTTACATCCAAATGTTATTTAATTTTCACAGAACACAACCTTTATATAATGCAGTTAATAATACATGTAAAAGTGAATACGTAAAAGTTAATACATTTTAAATTGTTATTGTAAGTAAATTAATAAATCAAAACAAACTTAACGTCTCCCTCAATCTCATTTGCGTAAGAATTGTCACGTGACGAATCTGCATTTTGGTGGATAATAGACTTAACGTAATGCTTGCCTGTTGTGTGGAATAAAATGATGTTCCACGTTTTTAACAACATACACGAACTGCAGAGAAATCTGGAGACAACAAAAAACTCTGATGAAGATATTAATGAGTGCTTAATGATTCCGGACCCGGACAATCAGATAAAGGTGATCCACAGGACGCAGCCGGTTTAGCCGCACACTACTTTTATGCCGACCATTTACATCCAAACCTTTAAATAGATTTTAGAATATAAACTGTTTATTGTCTATTCAGTAAGACTAAGTAAAAAGTGTGCACCTCATTGCGCATTAACTAGAATCAAGCCCAACAAATGTCTGTTTTAAAAACAGTGGATGAGTAATTCACTCCTTGATTTGCTTAATAAAAGCCTCATTTGAGATCGTTTTGACAGACATGTTTATTGTGCATTTTAAACGTGTTTATTGCTAAGTTTAGTGTGGCAAAATAGAAGCGCAGCTGTAATTCGTGGGCAATGTATGTGGTTACCATGACAACCTCACGCACTTGCCACTGCCCTATGTGAATGTGAATATGTAGATTTACTATAGCAAAACGCTCCGGTTACTATCGTAACCTCGGTTCCCTGAGAGCGGGAACGAGACATCACGGAGATATTTCTGGTTGGAAGGGAAGGAGTTCCCATAACGGAGAAATATCTCCATGATGTCTTCGTGAAAGCTCGAGAGGGAACTAAAATGTGTTTAAAAGTACGTCTGACCAAATCCACCGGTTCGGTTTGGCCCCCCCCAAGCTCAAACGTCAAGCTACGCCTATG
>NW_015625591.1:51647-62419 GCF_001515625.1 Sinocyclocheilus rhinocerous | reverse complement strand
TCAGAAGAACAGCATTTATCTGAAATAGAAATCTTTTGTAACATTAAAAATGTCTTTATCATCATTTTTGATCAATTTAAAGCAGCCTTGCTAAATAAAAGTATTAATTTTTAATAATTACAAGTTATTGTAAGTAAATTAATAAATCAAAACAAACTTAACGTCTCCCTCAATCTCATTTGCGTAAGAATTGTCACGTGACGAATCTGCATTTTGGTGGATAATAGACTTAACGGTAATGCTTGCCTGTTGTGTGGAATAAAATGATGTTCCGCGTTTTTAACAACATACACGACCTGCAGAGAAATCTGGAGACAACGAAAAACTCTGATGAAGATATTAATGCCGTGCTTAATGATTCCGGACCCGGACAATCAGATAAAGGTGATCCACAGGACGCAGCCGGTTTAGCCGCACACTACTTTTATGCCGACCATTTACATCCGAATGTTATTTAATTTTCACAGAACACAACCTTTAAATAGATTTTAGAATATAAACTGTTTATCGTCTATTCAGTAAGACTAAGTAAAAAGTGTGCGCCTCATTGCGCATTAACTAGAATCAAGCCCAACAAATGTCTGTTTTAAAAACAGTGGATGAGTAATTCACTCGATTTGCTTAATAAAAGCCTCATTTGAGATCGTTTTGACAGACATGTTTATTGTGCATTTTAAACGTGTTTATTGCTAAGATTAGTGTGGCAAAATAGAAGCGCAGCTGTAATTCGTGGGCAATGTATGTGCTTACCATGACAACCTCACGCCCTATGTGAATGTGAATATGTAGATTTACTATAGCAAAATTAAAATGTGTTTAAAAGTACGTCTGACCAAATCCACCGGTTCGGTTTGGCCCCCCCAAGCTCAAACGTCAAGCTACGCCTATGGTGGTAGGGTGGATTTAGCTCTGGGCATTATCAAGTGTACTATTTAAATTTTCACATGCTCCGAATAGATGAATAACTGTCATCCTGGTTTGTTTTACGCAAGGGGAAACAAGGAGAATTTGACAGCATATATATAAAAATGTGCAATGTAATACAAATGCACTATAAATCATGAAAAAATGGGATTTGCTACCATAATTCTCTAGAGGTATGATAAAAATATCTAAATAGTCCCATTGTGTATCAGTAATAGACTTGACTATACTTGTTAGAATAAGGTGTGCTATAAATATATGTGAATCTTGTGTTATCAGACAAAATTAATAGCATTCATCTTCCCTTTAGCTCTGAATTATAAGTAACTCTAAAATACATTCTGCAGTGCATGATAAGAGTATCTTATGCTGCAGCATATGGAATGTGAATGAATGGCCTGAGATCTTTTACCAGAGTCATCTTGCTGTGCTTCTAGCCAAAGCTCTGATGATATATTTCCCAGCCTGGTTATTCCTACTGGCTATATAATGACATTCAATAACACAGAGAGGGAAGCACATAAATCATCTGATAAAAACAGAGGTTATCTCTGCATTGGGGTATTTTTTTCCTTTGTTGTGAATCATCCTGGATAAGTATCTGACAAACAATCGACACATTTCCAATGAGACAGACGGCGGGAGAAAGGGGCAACACAAGGACTCCTGTTACTGGAGCTTACTTGAAGGTTTGCCCGCACGTGACACTTCAGCATCAAACAAGGAGCTCATCTGTCACAGGCCCCAGAGGAAGGGGGCCTCGGGGGCAGCGTGTGGTCAGGGACCCTCTTTGATCATTGTCTCTTCATTATCACACACTGTCGTGTCTCCTAGCCTGCTACGGCAAAGGGGAAAGGAGATAAGGACTGTTGGCTTATCGATCGGTGATACTACAGTGGAGTCAGCTTCAGTGTCTTCACAGTATTTAGAAAAGAGTTCACAGCAGCAGCTGGCTACAATATTGAAGCTCCTTCATGAACAGCATATAAAAATGCTGCTTAATGGCCATACCATAAAAAAAAGAAAAAAAAAGTGTATTTTCAAAATTCTCAAAAGTGAAAAAAACCAGGTGAACTTAGAAATTATGGAAAATTGCATCCAGGTGCAGATGATTTTTTAGAAAATAAGAAAAAAATGCAAAACAATACAAACTATATTAAATGTTTTGTGTTTTTGAAAGTCTGTTTATTTGATCCAAAATAAATTATAAATAGTAATAATGTGAAATATTATTACAATGGAAATTTACTCCTTTTTATTCTAATATAGTTTAACTGTAATTTATTTCTGTGATTGCAAAGCTGAATTTTCAGCAGCCATTACTCCAGTCTTCAGTGTCACATGATCCTTCAGAAATCATTCTAATACACTGATTTGGTGGTTAAGAAACATTTTTTATTTGAGCAATGTTGGAAACAGTTGTGCTACTTAATATTTTTGTGGAAACAATTATATTTTATTTCAGGAATTTTTTTGAGGAATAGAAAGTTCTAAAGAACAGCATTTATTTGAAATAGACATATTTGCAAAAATGTTGAAGTCTTTACTGTTGTCATGATCATGACTTGTTTAATTTATTAGTTTCTTTGTCTTGTTCTGGGGTGCGTTTCCCAAAAGCATCGTTAGCTAACTATGGTGGTTCGTTCCATTGAACTCTATTGGTAACGACGGAACTTGCGACCATAGTTGCTTTTGGGAAACGCACCCCTGTTTAGTTTCTAGTCATTTTTTTCTTCGTCACAGTCTTTGCCTGATTTTGTCATTTGTCACTATGGTTTCTGATTAGTACATACATCTTCCCTGTTGCTTTGATTATCATTCCCTGTGTATATAAGCCCTCAGTTTCCACGGTTCTAGGTCTTGCGTTAACACTGATGGTTTGTGGCGTTCTCTTCAGTAGTTTCAGTAAAGTCTAATGATTCTCATTTTCTTGTGGATTTATACACACACTACTGTGACAACTGTCACTTTTGATCAATTTAATGCATCCTTAAAGTACTAAAAAATTTACCCCAAACTTTTTAACGGTAGTGTATATGTGTATATTTAATAAGCAAAACTAATGCAAGAAAACATCACTTCATTATTTATCCAAAGCGACTTGCAAATGAGGAACATCATAAGCACTGAAAGTGGACTGCAGAGAAAAATAAAACACAAAATATATATTATGATATGACCTTTTTAAATATTCAACACTGCCTTATTTCACAGGGCTGTTAAATAATTACAAACCAGATAATGTTTTTAATGTAGTAAATACTGAAAAGACATCTGCTGCTAGTATGAAAGGGATTCAATTCTAAGTTGCTTATTTTTAAAATTATTATTATGATTACTTTTGCAATTTTTTGAGAGTGCACTTGTTCTTGGCTCACATGGAAGAAATAACACCTTTAATAGTTCTTAGTAAAACTGTAATGCTGATGATACACGGGGCAACTTTTTGAGCAATGTTGCCGGGCAACTTTGGGTAATGTTGCCGTCAACAGGCAACCAGGTGAGACTCAGGGCCCACGACTGATCTAAAGTATCCAGATAGACATTTGATACCCATTCTCAATGGGAAAGTGCCCTAGCAACATTGCTCAAAAAAAGTTGCCCAACAAAATTGCTCAAAAAGTTGCCCCATGTATCATCAGCCTAAGACAGATACAATTGAACTAGATATCAGCAATCGCCATGAACTCTTACTGTATAGAAAGGAGCAGATTTGACATTTTATTCCACTGTAAAGCAAAAATCTATACACACACACACACACAAACACACATTATACGAATTTGGAGTGACATAAGGGTAAGCAAATTATGACAGAATTTTTAGTTTAAAGCAAATTATATGTTTATATATAAATTAAATACATTGTCTCATCTGCACCAGATTAAGACCTGTGAATATATGATTTCTGCCGCATCACTTTAGATGACACCATTTATACTAATTTAACAATAATCATATGAATTAATAAAAAAAAATACAAATTTATTCCATTTAAAATCCACTGGCTCAGTTTGAATGGCCATAATGCTTCTAGTAGGTTCTACGTGAGCTTCTGGCTCAGAGGATGCCACTGATTTCAGCTCTCACTGACAGAACCAGTGAGAAATGAACTTAAAAGTCACCTCAAATCCTCTGAGGATTTAAACTAGAAGTCAAATGCAAAAATAGTCCCCTCTTGGTATGAAAATTCTCAGCAGCTTGGTAAGATCTGTTCCTTCAACAATCCTCACAGAGAGAGATTGTAATACTACTAATAGTTGGTTGTTAGTGTTAGAGTGTTAATTCCTAATATTCAGGTTTTTGTGGGTGTCTAATTCATTTATATCTGGAACTAGATAGAAGAGCTGAGCAGATCTGTCTGGTTCATCATCAATACAGTGCCTGTTGTTCTCTCGTCTTTTCGGCCACCTGTTCATGTAATTTTAGCACGATTCCTGGAGGGATGCAGAGCAATGGGAGGATGTGCCTCCCTAAGGAAATCACAGACAAAGAGAGAGAGTGAGAGATTCACAGCTAAATTGCACACTGTCAGTGTGGGTTAGATAAAAGCAGTTTTAATAATGGAGAATAGTGAACACAAACCACTACACATTGTCCTACACATTTCTTCTGTGTAGGAAACTAAAGTGTATGTATCTAACACTATAAAAGCATGTTTTACCTCTGGTTTCCATGGCAACCTGAGTAACTTCTGGCCAAGGAGTCTGCGCATCTCAGCATTGGCACGGCTCTCCTGAGCAGATTCATTGAGCTCTTCCCCCTGAAACAGCAGGAACAAGGAGTGCTCAGTGACCCTACATAAAGAGATGCTTCACAGACATTTTCATGCAACACGCAGCGGCTGCACTATACTTACTATTATCACATAATCCCAAAATAGTGTTCAGTTCAGATATTGAAGATATTTTAGTCTTATTTTTTACTTAATTAACAAACCAGATGACATTAAATTAGAATGATGTCCAGTTGTGTTTAGCTTTAATTGTTTAAAGCTAACTGTTTATAGGAACTAACTATTCCTTATCAAAAGCTACTCTCGATGCTGCATTTCAATAACGCATATGACAACATACTTTGTTCGACCGGTTGTGAAGCACGTGTGTCAAACACGCCAAGCAATGGCTTAAATAACATCGGTGGGTGACGTCATTGGATTACGTGCACCTGAGGGGTTATAAATAAATGTGTAATGGACACCCCTTCAGGTTTCTTTGTCTTCAGAGACTGCATTGTGTGTGTGTGTAGAGTTGTGCTGTAAAGCGAAAAATATATATATTAAGAGGAATCATGTCTAGTGAGGCTGTCAAGAAATGCTTGCTGCCATGTGAACGGCTCATTTCTTATAATGATCAGCATGATTTCTGCTTTGAGTGCCTGGGGGAAGAGCATGCTGTTCTTGCCCTTGATGACGTGAGGTGTGAGCATTGTGACATCGGGATGCTCTGCTCCAGACTCGCCTTCTTTCAGGAGGGGCAAGCCCCTGCGTCCTCATTACGATCTTGGGGCTCGCGTGTTGAGCTGGCAGAGAGACTGGTGCTTCTTCAGAGCGGGCCGAGGACGCAGTTTCTCTTGCCTCCGGCGATATGGATTTTGAGAGTGCCACCTCTGAGAACTCCTCACGCGATGATAAATCATTTGGGGAGCTACTCGAGATGGTTACTCGTGCAGTGGCCAGGCTTAAGTTAGACTGGCCACAGGAGCAGGAGAACCCCAGGCACTCCAAGCTTGACGATAGATTCCTGTCGGGTGGCCAAGGGGAGGGGACTCTCCCCTTTTTCCCTGATCTTCATGAGGAGTTTTCTCACTCATGGAGCAGGCCTTATTCCTCTCGCATCTGAGTGCCCAGAAAGTCGGTTGTGGGTGCGAAGACACAGGGATATATACGATGATGCCCCAGGTGGAGGAGACGCTTGCGGGCTATCTCTCCCCTGGTAGCGAATCATCGCTTAAAAAGCCGACACTCCCCACCAAACCATGCAGAACAACATCCGCTTTGGTGGGGAAGGCGTTCCAGGCAACGGGTCAAGCTGGGGCGGCCCTGCGCACCATAACTGATTTGCAGGCCTACCAGGCTGACGTGCTTAAGGACCTGAGCGTGAGCGGGAGTGTTAGTGAGGAGGCGTTTTTGAACCTACGCCGAGACACGTATCTGTCTCTCCGAGTGACCAAGTAAATGGCACACGTCATCAGCCGTTCTATGGCAGCTATGGTTGCCACAGAGAGACATCTGTGGCTCAACCTCATGAGCATCAAGGATATGGACAGGGTGTTGATGCCCCTGTGTCACCTTCTGGCCTATATGGGCGAATGTTAAAAGATGGTTGTTAAAAGACACACAGAAGCTTTTGATAAGTTTCTTCCCCACCATTCTCAGGGGTCGGGGCTGTCGGCCACTCAGTCCTGACCAGGTCCGGTTCCTCTGAGACTGGATGCTCTGAAGGAGAGTGTTGCGAGCCATGCGGCCCCTTGTAGAGACTGGGGAGCAGCTTGCCGCTCTCAGCAGCCTTGTAAGAGGCTGGATCTTAGGAAGTTAATTTTGTCGAAGAAAAAAAAGTCCTGAGGGTTTTGTGCCCAGGACCGTTGGGGTGTGTCCCCTTGGGGAGGGGAGCGAAAAATTCCAACAGAGAGTTGGGGTTCTTTCCTGGCATCCTCAGGGGATTGCTGTATAATCTCCGCCACCACTGGTGTTTCGGGGAGCAGCGGTCTCCAGCGAAATGTTACATGTTCGGTTGCCTCCTGCCACATTTCAGGACATCAAACATCTAACATCCCTCCAGCAAAGCGAAGTGTCAAAACGTGTGCCCCTTCTAGAGAAACTGGCAGTGTGGAAGCTACTGCCAAATATCTCTCTATGGGTCGAAAGAAACAATTTACACACCGTCCTCTGCGTTTCAACGACATGGTCTCCACTTCTGTGAAACCTGAACAAGCACACTTGTTGACACAGGAATTGCAAGCTCAGCTGGACAAAGGGGCCATAGATCATGTTCCCCTGCCAGACAGAGAGTCAGGCTACTACAACTGGTATTTTCTGGTACCCATGAAAGATGGGGGGTTGTGTCCAATTTTAGATCTTTGCGGGTTGAACCGCTACATCAGAACATACAAGTTCAAAATGCTGACAATCAAAATGATTGTTTTTCAATCATCGACAATCAATCTCAAGGACGCATACCTTCACATAGAAATTTTGCCACAACACAGGAAGTTCCTGAGGTTCGCTTTCGGGGGTGAAGCTTACCAGTATCGGGTTCTTCCATTTGGCCTAGCCTTGTCACCCAGCACATACACAAAATGCATGGATGCAGCACTGGCTCCTCTTCGACTCCAGGGCATCCGCATTTTAAATTACATAGACGACTGGCTGATTTTGGCCCAGTCTCAAGAGCTTGAGCTTCGACATTGGGATGTCGTCCTAGCTCATCTAGAATCTCTGGGGTTGAGACTCAACACCAAGAAAAGCGTTCTCTCTCCTGCCCAGAGGACAACATATTTGGGGGTTGTATGGGATTCAATCACGATGCAGGCACAGCTGTCTCATGCACGTGTCGAATCCATTCCAAACAACCTAAAGAATATGAAGCTAGGCCAGAAAATTACTGTCCATTACTTTCAAAGGGTTCTAGGTCTCATGGCGGCTGCATCCACGGTGATACCTTTGGGCCTCCTGCATATGAGACCATTTCAGTTGTGGCTCACAGTCCGGGGATTTCATTCAAGGGCCAATCCCCAGAGGCAAGTAAGGGTTACACGTAGGGGGCTTTGTACCCTTTCTATGTGGTTCAGACCCTGGTTTCTGACTTCGGCTCCAACTCTAGGCGCGTGTTGTCGTCGCAAGATACTAATTACAGATGCTTCCCTCACGGGCTGGGGTACTGTCTTAGATGGCTGTCCAGCCCAAGGAATCTGGAGAGGTCATCTTCTCGATTGGCACATCAATTGCCTCAAATGATGGCTGTATTGTGGGCCCTGAAATACTTCCTCCAGCAGTTAAGGGGCTACCATGTCCTAGTGAGGGTGGACAACACTCCGGTGGTCTCTTACATAATTCGCCGGTGGCTGTGTTCACGCCATCTGAACGGGCTAGCGCATAAGGTTTTTCTTTGGGTTCAGGACAAGTTCCTGTCCCTCAGGGCGATTTACATTCCAGGGCGTATGAATGTGGGAGCAGACTTGCTGTCCAGACAAGCTGTGACACAAGGGGAATGGAAACTCCACCCGAAGTAGTCAGTCAAATTTGGGAAAGTTTTTATGAAGCAGAGGTGGACCTCTTTGCTTCACAGGAGACAGCACAATGTCCCCTCTATTTCTCTCTAACTCCTCCAGCTCCCCTGGGTCTGGACGCAATGGCCCATATGTGGCCCAGATTGAGTCTTTCTGCATTTCCCCCAATCTCTCTGCTCCCGGATATCCTGGCCAAAGTCTGTCAACAAGGGTCTCGCCTCTTACTGATAGTGCCCCGTTGGCCGACCAGAGTGTGGTTCTCAAATCTAATATCCCTCCTCTACGACTCACCGTGGGCGATTCCGCTCAGAAGAGATCTCCTATCTCAGGCACAGGGGACAGTATTTCATCCCCGTCCTGAGCTCTGGAACCTTTATGTCTGGCCCCTGAATGAAAACCAACTAAGAAATGCTGGGCTTCCAGCCGACGTATTACAGACTATTCTGAGTGCTAGGGCTCCCTCCACTAGAAAAAGTTATGCCCTCAGATGGCACGTTTTTGAAAGTTGGTGTATGACACACCATGCAGACCCAGTTCACTGCCGGGTTGTTTCAGTGCTGGAGTTCCTGCAAGAAAAACTGTCCTCGGGTACAGTTTATGTGGCTGCCATTTCGGCTTGTCATGCTCTGATTGAGGGTCTGGTCGAGAGCCCTTTTGAACCACAAGAGTCAGCGCCTGTCAAGCTTCTGACTCTTAAGATGTTTTTTCTCATGGTCATTACTTCTCTGAAGAGAACTGTGGATTTGCAGGCTCTGTCAGTATCGCCATCCTGCTTAGAATTTTCCCCCGGGGCTGGTTAAAGCTTTTTTGCACCCTCACCTGAATTATCTTCCTAAAGTTCCTTTTTCGACCATACATCCACTCATTCTTGAGGCCTTCTGTTCTCCACTGTTCATGACACCGGAGCAGGAGATACTTCACTTATTGTGTCCAGTCCGTGCTCTTCAGATTTAAGTCCACCGCACTAGCCAGTGGCGTAGGTCAGAACAGCTTTTCATATGCTATAAGGTCCGCAGCCGGTACACACTACACAACCTTGAGGGGTCTAGACACATCCAGTGTGGCGATGTTGGTATTCTCGTTCACATATGAGTTATTAAAACGCAGCATCGAGAGTAACTTTTGATAGGGAATGTCTCGGGTTACTTGTCTGTAACCCTGTTCCCTGAAAAAGCGGGAATGAGATGCTGTGCCTCAATGCCGCACTGTAGGCGTGCCTGGAAGTCTCCCACACTGTAGGCGTGCCAGCTAGCGTCTATTTATAACTACTCAGGTGAACGTAATCCAATTATGTCACCCACCAAGGTTATTTAAAGCCAATTCTTGGCATGTTTGACACACATGCTTCACAATCGGTCGAACAAACAGTGTTGTCATATGAGTGATTGAAACGCACCATCTCGTTCCCACTTTTTCAGGGAACAGGGTTACAGTCAAGTAACCCGAGACATTAAACAGTTGCTGCAGATGTTATCCATTTAGATACTTCAAGCAAACACAAATGGATGGCTAATTTATACTGAAACAGTATTCCTCATACACAAAATGTTTACTAGTTGCATATGTTACCTCCACCACCATACACTGTTTAGCACAAATAATTTTGAAATTAGGTGTCATTGAAAAATGAAACCTAAGTGAATTCATAATAAAAATGTGGGCTCCATGTTTATTTATAAACAAATATTGTGTTTACATGCACAAAATAAGCTGGTAAATATATATTTAAAAGGGCTTATTTAAAAATCTAACAATATTTATTTAATATTTATAACAGTATTTATTAATCATTGTTCATGTTAGTTAATGAAAATTCAGTCGTTCATTGTTAGTTCATATTAATTCACAGTGCATTAACTAATGTTAACAAGCACAACTTTATTGTACCCTTATTGTAAAGTGTTAAAAAAAAAAAACACCCCATTTGAGTGCATTTACATTAAGATGTGCATGTAAATGCACTCAAAGTCATTCTTACTTGTCATAATTGTTTTTTAAACAACTAAACTTAACTAAAACTGTTTTGGTGCATGAAATCATTTACATTTTTTTCATTTATCCAAAGGAACTTGCAAATAAGAAACATCCTAAGCACTGAAAGTGGCATCAGAGGGGAATTATTTTTCAAGTAGTCTGCTGCATGGTCTGTTGACCGCATTAAAGGTTTTTATGACTATAATCTCAACATGTTACTTTGGAATTATATTCATTGTGAAAAGTACTTCACAGATAAATCTGAATTTAATGTTTAATTTTATGGAAGTGGGTAGAAAAAAATAATTAATATGAAATACATATGTCTAGATAATTCTTAAATTTGCTTTGGCTAAAACCGTTAGGGGATTATTATTATATTTGGGGGTATTTGGCATCAAACTGTTTGAAAAAACACTGATCTGTGGATAGCACATTCTCTCTCTCTCTCTCTCTCTCACACACACACACACACACACACACACACACACACACACACAAACAAGACATTTAATGCAACTTTATCAAAAGCAGTTTGGGGAAAGCCACTCCTATGCAAATAATTCACTTTCACATGCTCTATCTTACACTATATCTCTTCAACAACTATATATATATATATATATATATATACAGTGGGTACGGAA
>NW_015625591.1:31572-50448 GCF_001515625.1 Sinocyclocheilus rhinocerous | reverse complement strand
TACACTGAAAAAAATGTTTCATTCATCCAATTAAAAAATTTTTTTGGTAATGATTCACATCTATATTTTTTTAACTTGAGCCAATGAAAAATAAATAACTTGCCCGTAGGGCAAAAATAAATAAATAATAAATAAAAAATTGAAAAACAAATAACTTGCCCTTAGGGCAAGTTATTTACAGTGGGTACGGAAAGTATTCAGACCCCCTTAAATTTTTCACTCTTTGTTGTATTGCAGCCATTTGCTAAAATCATTTAAGTTAATTTTTTTTCCTCATTAATGTACACATAGCACCCCATATTGACAGAAAAACACAGAATTGTTGACATTTTTGCAGATTTATTAAAAAAGAAAAACTGAAATATCACATGGTCCTAAGTATTCAGACCCTTTGCTGTGACACTCATATATTTAACTCAGGTGCTGTCCATTTGTTCTGATCATCCTTGAGATGGTTCTACACCTTCATTTGAGTCCAGCTGTGTTTGATTATACTGATTGGACTTGATTAGGAAAGCCACACACCTGTCTATATAAGACCTTACAGCTCACAGTGCATGTCAGAGCAAATGAGAATCATGAGGTCAAAGGAACTGCCTGAAGAGCTCAGAGACAGAATTGTGGCAAGGCACAGATCTGGCCAAGGTTACAAAAAAATTTCTGTTGCACTTAAGGTTCCTAAGAGCACAGTGGCCTCCATAATCCTTAAATGGAAGACGTTTGGGATGACCAGAACCCTTCCTAGAGCTGGCTGTCCGGCCAAACTGAGCTATCGGGGGAGAAGAGCCTTGGTGAGAGAGGTAAAGAAGAACCCAAAGATCACTGTGGCTGAGCTCCAGAGATGCAGTCGGGAGATGGGAGAAAGTTGTAGAAAGTCAACCATCACTGCAGCCCTCCACCAGTCGGGGCTTTATGGCAGAGTGGCCCGACGGAAGCCTCTCCTCAGTTCAAGACACATGAAAGCCCGCATGGAGTTTGCTAAAAAAACACCTGAAGGACTCCAAGATGGTGAGAAATAAGATTCTCTGGTCTGATGAGACCAAGATAGAACTTTTTGGCCTTAATTCTAAGTGGTATGTGTGGAGAAAACCAGGCACCTGTCCAATACAGTCCCAACAGTGAAGCATGGTGGTGGCAGCATCATGCTGTGGGGGTGTTTTTCAGCTGCAGGGACAGGACGACTGGTTGCAATCGAGGGAAAGATGAATGCGGCCAAGTACAGGGATATCCTGGGCGAAAACCTTCTCCAGAGTGCTCAGGACCTCGGACTGGGCCGAAGGTTTACCTTCCAAGAAGACAATGACCCTAAGCACACAGCTAAAATAACGAAGGAGTGGCTTCACAACAACTCTGTTACTGTTCTTGAATGGCCCAGCCAGATCCCTGACTTAAACCCAATTGAGCATCTCTGGAGAGACCTAAAAATGGCTGTCCACCAACGTTTACCATCCAACCTGATAGAACTGGAGAGGATCTGCAAGGAGGAATGGCGGAGGATCCCCAAATCCAGGTGTGAATAACTTGTTGCATCTTTCCCAAAAAGACTCATGGCTGTATTAGATCAAATGGGTGCTTCTACTAAATACTGAGCATTTTTCAGTTTTTCTTTTTTAATAAATCTGCAAAGATGTCAACAATTCTGTGTTTTTCTGTCAATATGGGGTGCTGTGTGTACATTAATGAGGAAAAAAAATTAACTTAAATGATTTTAGCAAATGGCTGCAATATAACAAAGAGTGAAAAATTTAAGGGGGTCTGAATACTTTCCGTACCCACTGTATATATATATGATATCATAAACAAAAATTATGTGAACCATTTCATATTCAACATTTTTGTACTGCAAGTGCCTGTCTGAATTACAAACCAGAGGATTAATGTTTCCTAAATGCAAAAAAAAAAAGAGACCACTTTTCTACTGTATATAACAAAACACTACTCATCACTTTGTCAAATGCAGACATCCACAGGAAAAAGCTCCATAAATAAGACTGTTTAATTTACATTTCTTACGAAGAAATGTCTCTCTTCACAGGAGATTCAGCTGGATGAGTGCAGGTTTTTACTCTCCTGTCGACTGTAATCCCACTCAGTCTTTCTTATCCTCCACATAGAACTATGAATGAGTCCACATCAAAACAATGACTGCAGCACATAAAGAACTACTCTAGACATTACACACAATGTTTCCAGCCAGCTGAGAGCCACTACAAATCACATTTAAAGTGACTGGAAAAGTTCCAGAACCCAATAACAAGCTTTCTTCAAAAGCACTGCCTGTGAATTAAACTGTGATATTAAGGGCTGAAAGCAGGAAAAACACTTAAACTCTTACTTATGTCTGTGTCATGTTGAGTGGGTAGGGGTTAATGAATTACACAACCTAAACTGTAATTCTGTCAGGACCACTATCGTCAAAGATGATTGACAATTAGCATACAGTTTGGATTGGCAGTATGGTTCTGTTCTGGGCAAGAACTCCCTGCGCATCCATGCAGCATGAAAATTGCAACAGAGAGTAGGGGCTTCTTGCCGGCACCCTTAGGGGATTGCTATACAATCTACACTGCCACCAGTGTTTCGGAGGGGCAGCGTTCTCCAGTGAAATGTTACATATTTGGTTGTTTCCTGTCGTGTTTCAGGACACCAACATTTAACCCCCCCCCCCAGCAACATGGAAACTACTGCTAAATAATCTCTCCATGGGTCGCAAGGACTGTAGAAGAGGGCTACAGGATACGGTTTGCGTATAATCCCCTGCGTTTCAACGGCGTGGTCTCCACTAGTGTGACACCGGAACAAGCATATTTGTTGACACAGGAATTGCAAGCTCTGCTGGACAAAGGGGTTGTAGAACATCTTTCTCTCCTAGGCAGAGAGTCGGGCTGCTACAGCCAATATTTTCTGGTTCCAAGAACCAGACAGGGGGCTGAGTCCAATTTTAGATCTTTATGGATTGAACCACTTTCTAAGAACATACAAGTTCAAAATGCTGACAATCAAATGATTGGTTGGTGACAACTGATCTCAAGGACGCATACTTTCATGTAGAAATTTTGCCAGAACGCAGGAAGTTCATGAGTTTCGCTTTCGGTGGCAAAGCATACCAGTATCAGGTTCTTCCATTTAGCCTAGCCTTGTCACTCCGCACATACACAAAATGCATGGATGCAGCGCTGGCATCGACGACTGGCTGATTTGGCCTAGTCTTAAGAGCTTGTGCTTCGACATTAGGATGTTGTCCTCGCTCATCTCAAGTCTCTGGGGTTGAGACTTCAATGCCAAGGAAAGCGTTTTCTCTCTTGCACAGGGGACAATGTATTTAGGGTTTGTATGGGATTTGATCGCAAATTGGGCACAGCTGTCACCTGCACATGTGGAATCCATTCCAAATACCCTGAATAATTTCAGGCTAGGCCAGAAAGTTATTGTACATTACTTTCGGAAAGTTCTAGGTCTCACTGCGATTTAATTCATGTGAAACCTTTGGACATCCTGCACATGAGACTGTTTGTTGTGGCTCAGAGCCAGGGGATTTAATCTAAGGGCCAATCCCCAAAGGCATATAAGGGTTACACGCTAAGGGCATCACATCTTCTCTATGTGGTTCAGACCCTGGTTTCTGACTTTGGGTCCCACTCTAGGCACGTGTTGTCATCGCAAGATGCCAACGACAGACATTTCCCTCATGGGCTGGGGTGTGGTCTTAGATGACCGTCCAATCCAAGGATCTGAGGTCATCTTCTTGATTGGTAATCAGTTGCCTCGGAATGATGGCTGTATTTCAGGCCCCTTAAATCAATCCTCCAGCAGATAAGAGGCTAACATGTCCTAGTGCGGGGGTGGGGCAACACTTTGGTAGACACTTACATATGTTGCCAAGGCGGACTGCATTCACACCCCCTGAACAGGTTAGCGCAACAGGTTCTGCTTTGGGCACGGGACAAGTTCCTGTCCCTCAAGGCGATTTACATTCTGGGGCATATGAATGTGGGAGCAGACTCACTGTCCAGACAAGCTGGGAAGCATGGGGTATGGAAACTCCACCCTGAAGTAGTGAGACAAATTTGGGAAAATTTACAAAGCAGAGGTGGACTTCTTTGCTTCACAGGAAACAGCACAATGTCCCCTCTACTTCTCTCTGACTCCTCCAGCTCTCCTGGATCTGGACGCGATGACCCATATGTGGTCCAGGCTGTGTCGTACGCATTTCCCCTGATCGCTCTGCTCCCAGGAGTCCTGGCCATGGTTTGTCAACAAGGGTCTTGCTTCTTATTAATAGCACCTCGTTGGCTGACCAGAGTGTGGTTCTCAGCCTAATATCTCTCCTTGATGCGCCATGGGCGATTCCGATTGGGAGAGATTTCTTATCTCAGATGCAGGGGACGATATTTCATCCCCGGCCGAAGCTCTGGAACCTTCATGTCTTGCCCATGAGGGGGACCAACTAAGAGATGCTGGGCTTCCAGCTGATGTTCTACAGACTATTCTAAGTGCTAGAGCTCCCTCCACTAGAATAAGTTCTGCCCTAGTTGGTGTATGACACAGCTGGTGTATGACACCATGCAGACCCAGTACACTGCCAAGTTGTTTCAGTGCTGGAGCTCCTGCAGGAGGAAAAATGTCCCCAGGTACATGTTTTGGTACTCTCAGAGTCTGTGTGGCTGCCAGTTCAGCTTGCCACGCTCTGATTGACGGGGTATCTGTGGGAGAGCACCCTTCATAGTCGCACGCT
Source organism: Sinocyclocheilus rhinocerous (assembly GCF_001515625.1). Taxonomy (NCBI): domain Eukaryota; kingdom Metazoa; phylum Chordata; class Actinopteri; order Cypriniformes; family Cyprinidae; genus Sinocyclocheilus; species Sinocyclocheilus rhinocerous. Next base: position 45,713 of record NW_015625591.1, on the reverse strand, counting down.
TCATTCGAGGAGCTAAGTAGTTGAAGCCAGCCCACCAGAGCAACAGTCCCTTCGTGGGACTTAGATGTAATGCATGAGGGTCTGGTTGGGACCTCTTTTGAACCACTAGAGTCAGCGCCTGTCAGGATTCTGACACTGAAGATCTTTTTCTCATGGCTATTACTACTCTAAAGATAATTGGGGATTTGTAGGCTCTGTTAGTCTCGCCATCCTGCTTAGACTTGCCAGTCCATGCTTTTCAGATTTGCGTCCACTGAACCATCCAGTGGCGTAAGTCGGGGCAGCTTTTTATATGCTATGGGAGCTGCAACCAGGGGGCGGCCGCCAACTAGGCAAATTATTGTCACATTGTCCTAGCCTACAAGGTGCACGGTCAAGCTTTGCCTCTAGGAGTTGTATCCTCTAAGGCTCTAGCAAGAGGTGTCCACTTGCAGCAAGTGTGTGATGCGGCAGGCTGGTCCTCCCTGCACACTTTTACCAGATTCTATAGTTTGGATGTCCATGCTACTCCGGGCTCCGGGCTACTCATGTCCTTGAGTCAACATCCCAAAGTCATGTCTGAGACCTCTTCAATGTTTGTGCGCACACACTACACAACCTTGAGGGCTCCAGACACTTCCAGTGTGACGGCGTTGGTTTTCTCATTCCCATAAGTGTTAATGAAACGCAGCATCGAGTGTAGCTTTTGATAGGGAATGCCTCGGGTTACTTGACTGTAACCCTGTTCCTTGAAAAAGTGGGAATGAGATGCTGTGCCTCATTGCTGCACTGTAGTCATGCCTTGACGTCTCTTCAGACACACTGAAGGTGTGTCTGTTAAACATCTATTTATAACCTCTCAGGTGCAAGCATTCCAATGACTTCACCGACCAAAGTTATTTAAGCCAATTCTAAGTAAACAAAAAATGTGGTTACACACTACAGTTCAAAAGTTTGGCAAAAAAATGTTTAACCCAAACCTTGAGCACAAGTATATTTATTTAATAAAATGCTACTGACAGAACAGAAAATATGATATTATAATGTCATATGAACCATCAGTCAGATATTACACTGATTGAAATCTCACAGTTAGCTGGTATGTGCTTTATTCACTAAAAATAATGAAGTCACTCATTCAAGAATCAAACTACACTGTTGGTGCTGTATGTTTTTATTCACTAAAAATTACCAACTCATGAGAGTTATTTGTTCTGTCATCTGTCTGCACTGGTCATACTGTCTGTTCCGTGCTGTAGATGCAACAGAGAATTGTAGTAGAGTATTCTGTCTGCATGGGCTTTAAGACAAATTAAGTCACATTCAGCTAAACAAAATGATGAAGACAAGCCTTAAAGCTCATCTATCCCAATTAAGCTATGTGCCCTTGTCATGCAGTCCAGAAGGAAGGCTTCATCCCGGCTAATGGCGCCCAAGCGATCGGCCTCCCTGCTGTTCTGCAAGCCTGGTGCAACCCACTGCTGTCTAAGTGTTTGGTAGATCTTACCCCAACGTGAGACAGAGGGCAGGCCTCATAAATAAACGAGCTCTGGATCTCCTCTCCGCTATCTGACAAGACAGCAATGATAACCATATGGCTCCGACCAACAACCTGGAGGCAGATCCTAGGACTATCAGCAAGGTTAATGAATTCTCCGTATTTACATTAGCATGGCAGGACAGGGCGAGAAGAGACCAGGCTTATTTTTTTGCGAGCTTTGACAGACAATATAAGGGGATGGGATGGAGTGGTGGGTTGGTAATCATCACCATTATTTTGTTTGCTGGGGACTATACACAGGAGATGTTCATCTGCAAGAGACGATTGCTTTCAATTTGCATTTTTCCTGCCATTAATCAGGGGACACAGACGCAGACAAATCAAAGTATGACATGTTTTACTGACAATCAGTCACTAGTGAATAGCTCCGCTATAAAAGAGTCCATATGAGGATAGCAGGAGGAGGATAGAGACTCAAAGGCAAGAAACTATAAAGAAAGATGGACATATAATTGGGAAACTTTTTGAAAGCTCCTTTCTAATGTTTAATATTCTATGGGGAAACGTTGTCCTACTTGTTGACAATTTTTTATTTTATTTTATAAGTGGAGCAGACAAATTACAATAGTAGAAAAAACTAAAGAAAACACAACATGACAATGTCTGTAACGAGCAAACAAGACATAAATCAGAGTAGCATTTGTAAAAGGCAGATACACTACCATTCAAAGGTTTAGATCAGTAAGATTTTTTAAAAGAAATGTGACCCTGTCAGTGAAAACCCAGTAAAGTAATTATTTTTGTGATTCACTGTTTTCTACATAAAATCATCCTACATAATGTAAAGAACATTCATGAAAATATAGGCCTAAAGCTTTTTCCACTCACCAGTCTCGAGTCCCACGAAGGAGCTCCGGAAGGATAAAAGGAGGAGCGACGACAGTGCAAGACAAGAGAGGACAAGGCCTGGATTTTATGTTGTTGTTTTATTATGTTTTATGCGGCAGTCGTCCGTGAGGGGCTGCCGCTTTTACTTTCGTTTTGTGTTTGTTCATTTGTTCATTAAAGTTTTATGTTTAAATGTTCGCTGGTTCCCGTCTCCTACTTCCCGATCTACGAACGTTGTTACATCTGTCATTAGAACGGCCGCATCTGAGGCAGTAAGTGCTTCGCATTACGTTTTAATCAACTTACAGGTTATAAAGTTTATTGTAGCTATATGGGAGCTCAGATTTTCTTGTTGTTTAATACATTTGGCCAAAATCGCATGATATAAAAGATGAACTGCTATGCACAGGATATTTAAAACGTACAAAAGTATATTGGCTATACCTACACAGCAAATGCTAACTCTTCTCCGCTCTTCAAACACACACACACACAGAAACATTGACCTTTATAGACATAGTGTTTCTTGAGTAAAGAAAAGACTGTACTTATTCAAACATCAGTTCTTTATTTACCCTTGCATTGCAAATGAGCAGAGATCCATATCCAGACTGTGCGTGGCGCATCATTCTAAATGGAGGTGGGGGTGGAGTTACGAGGTTTCGTTGACAGTTTGAGAATCCAATAGAGTTACAATGTTTCGTCACAAGATCTTTTGAATGCTTTTCATTGGTTAAATATTTGTAAAACCAACAAACAGACATAAGGATGACCAATAGCACTGATTTAAAAGAATAATAACGAAATATAATAGAGATAGGAAGTTATGACAATATTCCACGGCACACATGACAACACCTGTGCTGACCAGCTGGCCCTCATCTTCACACAGATCTTCAACAGATCACTGGAGCTGTGCAAAGTCCCTTCCTGCTTCAAACACTCCACCATCATCCCCATCCCAAAGATACCCAAAATTACAGGACTAAATGATTACAGACTTGTAGCTTTAACATCTGTGGTTATGAAGTCATTTGAAAGACTTGTGCTGGCCCACCTGAAGGACATTACTGGACCCTCGCTGGACCCCCTGCAGTTTGCTTACCAAGCAAACAGGTCTGTGGACGATGCAGTCAACATGGGACTGTATTATATCCTACAACATCTGGACAGACCAGGGACTTATGTGAGGATCCTGTTTGTGGTTTTCAACTCGGCCTTCAACACTATCATCCCAAACCTCCTCCTGTCCAAATTAACTCAGCTCTCTGTGCCCAACTCCATCTGTCAATGGATCACTAGCTTCCTGACAGACAGGCAGCAGCTAGTGAGGCTGGGAAAATTCTCATGCAGCACCCGCACCATCAGCACTGCCGCCCCCAGGGATGTGTTCTCTCCTCTGCTCTTCTTCCTGTACACCAAAGACTGCACCTCTAAAGACTCCTCTATCAAGCTCCTAAAGTTCGCAGATGACACCATACTTATCAGCCTCATCCAGGACGGAGACGAGTCTGCTTACAGAAAGGAGGTTAAAAAGCTCGCTGTCTGGTGCAGTTATAACAATCTGGAGCTGAACACGCTCAAAACAGTGGAGATGATAGTGATCTTCAGAAGGAACCCTCCTGCACTCCCCCCACTCACCATCATGAACAGCACTGTAACAACAGTGGAGTCGTTCAAGTTCCTGGGCACCACCATCTCTCAGGACCTGAAGTGGGAGTTCCACATAGACTCCTATGTCAAAACGGCCCAGCAGAGGCTGTACTTCCTTCACCAGCTGAGGAAGTTCAACCTGCCACAGGAGCTGCTGATACAGTTCTACTCTGCAGTCATTGAATCCGCCGAAGAAGTTAGCCCCTGCCACAGGGCTGCTGATACAGTTCTACTCTGCAGTCATTGAATCCGTCCTCTGCACTTCTATAACTGTCTGGTTCAGCTAAGCTACCAAATCAGATGTTAGAAGATTGCAGCGGATAGTCTGGACTGCTGAGTGAATCACTGGTACAAACCTCCCCACTCTCCACTCATCCAGAACTGCACTCATCCAGAGTGAGTAAAAGAGCTGGCAAAATCATTCTGGACCCCCACACCAGCACTTCCTCTTTGATCTGTTGCCGTCTGGTCGACGCTAGAAGCACTGAGCACCAGAACGGCCAGGCATATGAACAGTTTCTTCCCTCATACATAACCGATAAGTTCATCAGTCAAGAGCAGTGAGTGATTTTTTTTCTGTGTTGTGTTGTTTTATTAACATTAAAAGAGTAGTTCACCAAAAATGAAAATTCTGTCATCTGTCATTTTAAACCTGAATTAATTTATTTCGTCTGTTGAACATAAAAGTTATTTTTGAAGAATGTGGGTAACCAAGCAGTTGCTGGTCCACAGTAACTTCCATGGTATTTTTTTCCTACTGTAAAAGTCAGTGTTGACCAGCTACTGTTTGGTTACTCGCATTCTTCAAAATATCTTCTTTTGTGTTCAGCACAATAAAGATATTAATATAGGTTTGGGACAAAATGTGAGTGAGTAAATAATGACAGAAATTTTATTTTTTGGTTGAACTATCCCTTTAATGACAGGCGGCAGCATTAGTAGCTACTGACCCTTTAAGAGCTTCACGAGTTTCTCTCTCAACTGTTTACTTTCATTTCAGACATAACCAATTGTGTTTATATGTAATCCTAAGTGCAGTGTCCCGTGAGTGTAACTCTACTGCTGAGTTAACATTTGATGTGAATGTATGTCGCGTTGTACAGCACATTGAGGTGGATGCGCCAGAACTGCAGCTGATAGAATGTGCGCTGTAGCACGATACAACGATATTTCTTCAAAAGCAGATCGTGAGACATTTTAATCGTCCACGATCAAAAAATCGTCATATCGCACACCCCTAACTACCAAGTATAATCAATCTCACACACACAAACAAGCACAACGAAATCACTTCACACTATTAAGCAGCTGTGTTATGAACATGCAAAACTGTATCGCACGCGTGCTACAGTGGTAAATTTATTCCTCGCACAGACCAGTTTTTTCGACATATATGTCGCACTGTACAGCCCTGCCTCAAGCAATCCATTTCATGAACAGTTAACTTGGCAATAAACGTGTAATACACAACACTATTTATACGTTTATTCATTTAACACATACCTCTCTTTACATTTCCTTGCATTTGTACATAATACACCTGTACACACAAATACCATATAATGTCTACTTTTATATTGTGTATTTTTAAAAATATGTTTTGTATATTGTTATTTCCTATTGTCATTCTGCTTGTGCTGTGGAAGCTTCTGTCACCAAAACAAATTCCTTGTATGTGTAAACATAAAGCTATTTCTGATTCTGAATAATCAAATGTAAAAATAATCACTGCATATTCTTCATTGTATGTGTTCATTACAAATAAACTGGTCATTGTTAAAGCTACAAAAATTGTTTAGTCATGAGCAGCAAGTGATTCCCTCTTTTCTATTATTGTTTGATTAATATTAATGACACAGATGGCAGCAGGTTTATAATGCAGAGATCTAATATATTGTTGCACACCAGATGTTTTTCCCCCAACTATTCCCCAAACATTCACTTAAGAAATTACCAAATACACACCAAGACAGATATTTTGAAATACTGTAATTCTCTGTGTATCTGACCATTCATCTGGGATCCGGGATTGCGTGCTGTCTGAAAGAGGCATCTTTCTTTGCGCACTTCAGGTGTGTGTCAGTCAGTGAGAGTAACACATCGAGAATGTTTTTTTGAAGCTTATTACGCTTAATAATTATTTTAACATCAAGCATGTTCCACACTTTATGTTTTCATTCATGCATGTTCTTTTCGTAAAAAACCAAAACATCAGACGGAAGAGCTTCCAAAGGACATACGCAACTTTATTATTAATAGGCCTATATACAAAATAGTTCTTTATTTAGGCTACAATAAAAAAGTACAATAATATGTATTATGGGCCTATTAATTATTTTTTAAACATCTAGCCCATTCTTTTTTTTTTTCTCAACGATGCACACTCATTCAAAGCATCACGCTTCATGTCAGATAGGAAATTGATGAAAGGCAGTTTCTGTGCCATTCTGTGAATGTATGTGAATGTATGTTCTGTGAAGACTAGAGATTAAGAGGTCTGTAAGGAATCTCAGTCTGTTCTTTATCATCGAGGTGGGGGAAAAGTCAATCCGAAGAGCTCGTGATCACTGATTTACATGTGATGGTCATGCTGTGCATCTCTTTTGACCATTAATCTTGATTACTTGCCCCAAAATTTACAATCTCCTTGGAATTGTCAATAAGTGTTCTTTTGTTTAAATGCTTGTCGACCTTGTTTGATCTCCAAGGCAGTTAACAGTCCATGTTCAGACTCAGGGTCCATAAACTCTTTAATCAGGACCTCCCGAAGTAGCTTGTGTGGCGAAGGCAGGTGAGGTTTTGGGTTGTGGCCCTTCGCTTCATTCGTTGTATGCCAGTTCTTGGACATGGGTCTCTGCTCTGCTCAGCAGTGGTGAGGCTGAGAGATGCTTCTCTTTTCTTGGCTCTTGTTTCAGCTCATAAGCATCTTTGAGTTCTTTTCTGACCATGTAGAGCTCAACGTTGGTATCGTCTAGTTGTTGGGTCAGATTGTCCATTTCAGTTCTGTGTGATGGTCATGCTGTGCATCTCTTTTGACCATTAATCTTGATTACTTGCCCCAAAATTCACAATCTCCTTGGAATTGTCAATAAGTGTTCTTTTGTTTAAATGCTGTGAGCTACTCAAAGCTGTTAGTTGGTGGGCTTGCTTCAGGCTTGTGGCGCCAGGATCTGATTTACGAACATCCTGTGTCTTGGGCCTCTGTGGAATTCGGCTCCTCGTGTTTCAACTATGTTCTTGATCAAATCTTAAATTGTATGATTCGGTCTGATACCCTACAACATCATGATCAGCATCCATACTATTTTGACACATATCAGTCGCTATTTTCTTGCCTTTCCCGGCACTGAAATGATTTTCGCTCATGTGGGTTGAAATTAAGGTCTGTTTGCACTTTCCAATGAAGTTGCTGAACCAAAAGATATGAAAATCAGTAGGTGTTTCTGTGCCGAGAGACAACTGAAATCAATGTTTAGGAAGCCAACCTCTGGAATTTTTTATATATTTATTTATTTTTTATTTTTTGTGCAAAATGATAAAGAATAGTATCAATAAAATAATTAATTTCAATATTTGTAATGTTTTAAATGAAAATCTGAGTACTGTATCTCAAATACCTTGATTTAATCTATCATTTACAGCAATAAACACAATTTACCTATTTTCATCATTTTTATGGCTATATGACTACTTTGACGCTCTTCAGATTATACGACTTAAAGCCGGGTTTTCACAGGCGGGGTCACAAATTAATAAATTTATTCAGCAAGGATGCATTAAATTGATCAAAAGCAAGAGTAAAGACCAGGCCCGTCACTACTGGGGAGAAAGGAGGTGACGATTATACGGGCCTACGGCCGTGGGGCGGGGTCTGGGGAGGGCCCTGTGATTTCAAATGACTGACCAAGGCCAACATGAAAAACACTTATAACAGTTGATGGGCCACTGCTTCGAGTTGTCACGAAAGCTTATCATTTGCATGTGTTTTTAAGCCTTGCCAATCTAAACATTCAAAAGATTTTAAAGTATTCAAGCACAAGAAGACAGGAAAAAACTCAACTGAGTGTGAACAATGAATTGAGTTCTCTTTCGTGTCTTCCTCCGCTTGAACAAACAAATACACCTCGCCAATTGAAACATTCAAGAGCAAAAAGATGTAAAAGAAGTTAATTCAGCACCCGCACACTGTTTTGTGCGCACAGCGCACAGACAGAGAATCTCACAGCCTGTGAACACTGAATTGAGTTTTGCATCTTCTTGTGCTTGAACGGACAAATGCATACAAAATTATGTCGAAATACCCGTCTTGGTGAGTATCCTCAAAAAAACTGTTGGTTATGTCTTAAGTGAATGTAAATAGTTGAGAAAGAAATTGGATGTGTATCATTATGTTGGATCCATGCACTGTGTCTGAAAGTGACTGCACTTAATTTACCAGCTGCTGACGGTGTCCTTAATGTTAATCCAAGAAAAAAAAAGAGAGAAAATCACACACTGATCTTGACTGAATTACTTTTGTAGTTTTAACAAGAATTAATCTGTATTTAATTTATACAGTGAAGACATGCAATGCTATTTTTACATTTGATTATTCGATTTCTGTACTTAGAGTATATTAGTTATTTTAATATTTCACTATATTGCATATAATAAATGCAGCCAAGAGACCCCAAACCTTTGAATGGTAGTGTATGTACTATGCAGTTACCACGTGTGTGTGTGTGTGTGTGTGTGCATCAATAATAATAAAATAAAATAAAAAATGTTAGCAATATGACCTGATTTTGATTTAGGTTATAGATGTAACAGTCATTCCAAACATGAACAATTATGGGTAGTGCATAGTCTCTCTGCTCCACTCCCGATGCCACATGCTTTGAACTCATCTTTTTCATGACAGCTGAAAACAATTCAACCATCACATCTACATACTGCATTTAAAATTTCATAACTTTGTTAAAAAATATTTAATCTAAGACAAAAAAAAACAAATGAAATGGTTTCACACCAAAATAAAAAAAAATAAAAATCTATAATATGTTTGTTCAGCCCTGTGAAAACCAGCCTAAAACTGTGACATATCCTGAGTGTAAAGCAACATAGGGATTTAGAAATGTGGGTCTATAAATAAACAGGCACGCCTGCTTTGCCCGTATTCATGGTGGCATACAGGGAGTCTGTTCAGATCTCACTTTTTAATGTTATTCCATCTTTCATTTGAACTCTCCTGCAGCCTGGAGGCTTTCACTCCACTTGGCATGCCAATGCATTGATCTGTTCCAAGAGCACAGATCACTAAAGAGTGACTGTAGAATGAGGAATAAAAACTCTCACCTTATAATGGTTTGCATCCTGATTACTGATATCAATCTGTTATTAAATAAAGTTCCCTTTCAAAGGAACTTCGAACTGCGTCCTCTAGGGGTCGCTATGGGGAACGCCTCGTCATGACCCGTGTCTGAAGTATACATTGAAAAAACACCAACAACACGTTGGCCGGCGACAGCCAAGAGAGGGGCTTTCTTCTCGATGCGCCGGTTTCGCCTTACGTATTTTTTGGTACCTCCTTTTAGGCGGTGGTCGAGAAGTTCAGGGAGGCAAAGGCGCGTTCAGCGGCCTTTACGAAGGTCCAGGTCTGAGCCCGAACAACATAGGGGTCCTGGTCCGTCTCGGTCTGAGGATCAATTTATTTTGCAGTATTGATTTCTGCATTGTCTATGCAAATATTAAAATCCCCAGCAATAGCAACACAGTCAAACTTGGAGGAAATCATTGATAACAGTTCTGTAAAGTCTTCGACAAAGGCTGGAGAGTATTTTGGAGGCCTGTAAATAATGATAAATTGAATGCGTGGAGCATTTATTTAGCACAATACCTATATTAGATTGCTATTCAAAATTGCTATTCAAAAGACAAGTAATGACCAAATGACGCTTGCATTGATAGACATCTTTAAATAGAGTAGCTACACCTCCACCTCTCCTATCAGCTCTGCAGACAGTCATAAAAGTAAAGTTAGGAGGGGCTGTTTCATTGAGGACTGTTTAAATGTAGGCAGCTGTTTTTTCCCATCTACAGAATGTAAGCTGCTGTCAGTGGGAGGCAAATATCTTTTTTTTTTTTTTTTAGTAGTAGTAGTAGTAGTAGTAGTAGTATTTTTCTAGTTTTTCAAGTTTCTAGTTTTAGTGTTTGTGCCAAAAATGTGTTGTTTGAGCACTGTGCTGATCTGCTGAAGTTAAAATCTGAGAAAAATCTGAGAAAAGCACAGAAACAGGGAGCAGAGCAGTAAGCAAGAGCATCCAAACAGTAGTGAAGCAGGAAGCGGAATACTACTTTGATGTCTTGGTTTCATTCAATATCTATGCATTAAATTGAATTAGGAGGATATAAAATGGTCTAAGTGAGCATAAGTAAGCCATAAGTAGTATCCAAATGCTTACAATGACCAAGATGCTTGACATCTTGTAGGACATCACAGCAAGTTTTTATGTGAATATTGTTGGTCTTGTAATGACCCGGTTATGCCTTCATATCACCCTCAGGGGTGTTTTCACAGTAGAAATTATCTTTCACTGAGCTTTGGAGATGAGCGTTCTGCTAAAGCTCCTTCTGTTGTTGTTTTGAAATAATGCCCAAAGGCTGTGCCAAAAAAAAATTATATTAAGGATATATCTCGAGACATCTCTCACACCCTAAAATTCCTCTTCAGGGCACTGGCAAACCCCAAGAAATAACTCAGCAAGGTCTGCTGCAGGAGCTTTTCAAAGTGGGATTTCTGGTAAGCTTGTCAACAAAAGTTCTACTAAACCTGTCTAGATCAAACTCTAACCCCTTATACCACTAGAACGTGGAGAAAGAGGACCACAAAGACCCATCAGGCACTGAGATTTCCACCTGCAGGTCTGCAGAAACCAATTTAGGCTCGTCCTGTGGTGTGCTCAGGCTGACTTTAACAAATGTGCTCAAACTTTTTTGTGCGCCAAGAAGGAAATAACTTTCAAAAAGCTGCAAATGACACAATGTACAAGATAAGTAAATATACTACTGTCAAAATTCACAATTCTAAAAAAAAATAAAAAATGACTTGAGGGTTTAGAATAGCAAAGCTAAAGCAAGACTTATTTGTGGCCCCAAGCAGAGCAGTACACCGCAAGGGCTGGGATTAATCATGGTTAGAAAATCAATCATAGGTGCAGAAGACTAATAAAAATCAATGTGACAAATGTCCCCGATGGCATTTTTCGAGAGAGGACAAAGCGTTATAAACTACAGAAAGTCAAAAGGACCATACAGGACTACACACAGTCCAAACAGACAAATCCCCACATACACTAACACATTTCTTGCTACCTCATTCTGTCTACATTTGTCTTGTTTTTAATGTTTTTCTTTTGAGGTTAAACAAATCACAAAAACCCAGCTCAATACTCAGGTTCAGTTGTCCCAAATATTTCCCACTGGTTTCTCCTTTTCTCCTCCCAAAATTAGTTTTGCAACTCTCTTTTGTGACTGTTGCTATCCCAGCGATGTGTTCTTCTGGAGTGAACAGATCAGCTAATGGAGGCATCCAGATGAGCAGATTTAAATTCACGTACTGCTGCTGTGTACAATGTGCTTCACCCACATGTTCCTCATTGTAAGTCAGCCTAATTATATAGAGTTATATTTCAGGATGCGGAGCTGCACTTCAGTATTGTGTTGTGAAATTAACAAGATTAAAAATGTTAAAGGAATAGTTCAACCAAAAATGGCAATTTACTCACCCTCAGGTCATCCAACATGTAGATGAGTTTGTTTCTTCACTGGAACCGATTTGGAGAAGTCTAGTACATCTCTTGCAAATGGATCCTCTGCAGTGAATGGGTGCCAGCAGAATGAGAATCCAAACATCTGATAAAAACATCCACAAGTAATCCACACGACTCCAGTCTATCAAATAATGTCTTGTGAAGTAAAATCTGCATGTTTGTAAGAAACAAATCCGACATCAAGGAGTTTTAACTTTAAACTGTTGTGTCTGGCCAAAATAGGAGTCCATAATCCATAGTAATGCTACGTCCAGTGAAAAAGTCCATCCCCTGTTGTCCTCTCACATCAAAATCCACCATTTGTTTAAAACTATTTTTGCTCATAAATGGTGACAATACAGCTTTTTCACTGCAGAAAGCAATATTATGGATAGTTTAGCAAGAAGCAATGGTTTAAAGTTCAAATGTCTTAATGATGGATTTGCTATTTAGACTCTCATTCTGACAGCACCCATTCACTGCAGAAGATCCACTGGTGAGCAAATGATGTAATGCTAAATTTCTCCAAATCTGTTTCGATGAAGAAACAAAATCATCTACATCTTGGATGGTCTGAGGGTCAGTAAATTTTAAACCAATTTTCATTTTTGTGTGAATTATTCCTTTAAATGTAAATTCCGTTGACTTGCTGAGACTTTGTTGCTATTCTCTGCCTTGCCTGACAAAGAAGCGCATGTTTGAACATGGCTAGCTCATGTAGTTAGCGTGTTAAAGCTACAGGGACAGACAGTAAGCTGACAGCAAGACAACTGACAACTAAGCTAAAAATCCTGTAGGAAGGCTCAAGTGTAGGATGATTTGTACAAACTGGGCATATACGCTAAAACAAAAACAAGAAAAAAAAACATATAATTCATCGTTTCCCATGCCAAAGTGGTTAAAGAAAAGGCTGAGTAGTACTTTTTCCTTGAGGGCTCATAAAAGCCTCACTATGATTAAAATCATCTTAGTGCTAACAAAGATACACAGAGCTCCTAAATCAGGTTAGACCTCCACAGCCACCTTAAACCACCACTTTCTATATTCCTTCATGTTCACTTGTCCAAAACGTATACTGGATGTTGCCAAACGCAGTGGTGTAATGTAACGAAGTAATAATAGGTTGAATAAATTATTCAGTGATTCACTCATTAACACAGTCAAATGCTTCGTTCCTGAATTAATCAGCCATTTGAATGAATCGGTTGAATCTCAATAACTCACTCATTAACAGTCACTTGCTACCACCTACTGGCGGTTTTAATTTCACATTTCGACTATTTTTTTCATGTTTTAAATTATTTCAAATATCAGTATTCAACATTTTATGTTAAAAACAAAACATTAGGCCTATTTATGCATCTGTAACTGCAGGTTAAATGCATACATGTCCCCTCTCAGATACATTAAATACATCTAAATGCTATTTCAGATGCAGATTCCAGAAATGTTTTCTTATGTTGGAATGAAGTACCGGATAAAGTGCTTCTTATTCTTACCGAAAAATACAAAATGGAAGAAAGAGTTAAAACTGAACACAATCTTGGTACTCAAACTGTGTATGAACATTATATATATATATATATTTATTTGCTTCTTTTCCATTTTGCATTTACTTGTACTTTTACTTTCAATACTTAAGTACGTTTAAGATTTTAAAAATACTTTTCGTACTTAAGTACAATAAATATCACATACTTTAAGACTTTTACTCAAGTAATATTCTAAACGGTGACTTCAACTTCTACCAAAGTCATTTTCTGGTAAGATATCTGTACTTTTACTTAAATATGGCTTTCAGGTACTTTATACACCACTGGCCAAACGTTTATAAACTACACTCTATATGACTTGAATGTCATATAGAGTTAAGTATAAATGAGAGAGCTTTGTAGGGTTTAAAATGCCATGCTTTACATGGGGTTATTACAATACACAGATATAACTCACAACACTCACTTGTAAATCCTTACTTGATTAGCACAGTTTTTCTCAGTGCTTTGACATATTTCCAACTGAAACAAGATGTCAGGGTGGGGCGTATCGAAGAGATTATTACGTTTTATCTATAAAGTATATTTGAGACTACAGACTATATACAGTAGATCTGACTATGTGAGTTTCACGGGTTGCTACTGTGAGGAGCACGGAACGAGGAAACCAGCCCTTCCTGGGCTTAACTCGGGATCAGGAGCCCTCCGTGGGCTTTCCTCGGGAACAGGAGCCCTTTCTGGGCTGAACTCGGGAACAGGAGCCCCGCCTGGGCTTAACTCTGAATCAGGAGCCCCTCCTGGGCTGAACTGGGGATCAGGAGCCCTCCGTGGGCCATACTC
>NW_015625591.1:28091-31372 GCF_001515625.1 Sinocyclocheilus rhinocerous | reverse complement strand
GGGCCCTTCCTGGGCTGAGCTGGGGATCAGGGTGCTCTGGGGCTGGAGCCGACACTGGAGCGAGCTCTGGGGCTGGAGCCGACACTGGAGCGAGCTCTGGGGCGAGCTCTGGGGGAACGGGCACTTGAGGGCGCTCTGGAAGGCGCCTACGAGGAGCTGGCACTGGGGCTGGAACCGACACTGGGCCCACATGAACACTTGGTGGGCTTGCCACATTAACGTCCTTTGGGCTTGCCACATTAACTTCTGGCTGACTTGACTCGGGAACTGCTGGCTGACTTGGGGGAGCCGCGGACGGCGGCGGGCTTGACCTCGCCGCGGCCGGTGGGCTGGTTCTGGCTCGGGGCAGGACGCTCTCCAGACACCGGAGGATTCCTTCCCTCCAGCTCAGTCCCGTGGTGTCTGGGAGGTCCACGGGGCGATGGTAGTTGGCCCCGTGCCAGAACAGCGAGTTGATGGTGTCGTCATCGAGGGCCGTAGCCGCGGCAAGCCGGCAGAACTCCCAGGAATACTCGACAAAGGGGAGATCGAGGCGAGCTAGGGCGGAGAAGCGAGCGGCAATTTCCATAGCCGCGGGGAAAACAAGGAAAACAAAAACTTTTCAAAAAGGCGGAAAAAAAACTAACGCGAGGAAAAAGTCGCCACTCACTTTCTGTTTTTGGTCCGGTATTCTGGCACGGGTTGCTACTGTGAAGAGCACGTAATGAGAAAACCAGGAGTACAGACCAAGGAGTTTATTTACATTGCGGGGAATCACACATAGCACAAGGGAGTTGACATTCACAAACAATACCGGACAACACTAACTCAAAGGACTCAGACTTTTAAACACAGGATGACGAGGGACTAAGGAGACACACCTGGGATCATTGGAAATAACACATGGGAAACACCTGGGATGAAATCAACATAAACACCTGGGGAGCAAGACACAGATAAAACATGGAACGGATTCTGACAGTGAGGCTATAGTTTGAATTCATCTCTTTTCTTTGCATGACACATTGGCCTTAAAAGTACATAATGGACCTTTTAGCATTATTCCCAATACTATAAGCATTAATTTCATGTGAGAGGCTCTCTGGAGCATGTACAAACCTCATGCTGTCTACATATTAACAAAAAAAATTATAATTAATACATGAAAATTCTGAGAAGCTGAAGTATGATGTCATCAAAATTGTTGATCTGCATTGGTGGTAGAGAGAGACTGTACATTTTGAATGCATAATGCATTAAAAGAGATACAAGTGCCAGAACAAAACAAGAAATTTATATGTATCGTTCTGGTATATGAAAGTACTGTTATTTTTAATGAGACTCATCCCTTGAGCCAGTTGCATGCCTGGATCCCCACAGGGGCACTGAGAAAAAGAGATTATATTATGTATGGATGTCAACAATCCACTGGCATGGAATTAGTCAAAACCCTCATTTAGAGAGCATTTTATTTAAAGGGATATTGTGAACAGGGCAAATCCTGCTGGGTAGATATAACACTCACTAACATAGCACACATCAACTAACACATCAAAGCCAAGTGTAACTACTCTCACCTTAATACTTGAAAATGTGTTGATTATGATATATGACACGGCTCACTCACCTCCAAGCCCTCCTCCTGACTGTCAGCAGCATCCTCATGCTCAAAGGGGATGAGAGAGGAGGAGAGGTGTTTCTTATGACTGGACCCCATCTCGTCTGCCTGCCTCTCCATATCTGTGGAAGGAAACACATTTTGGTGTTTAGAAAAAAACGAACTGAGCAGTGTGTGCAATTTCATCAAGCATGAGAATAATCAGCCACTTATGTAAAATTTGTTCATGCATTTGTTCAAAAATGTTCAAGAATTGTTCAAAGTTTTTTAAATAATGTACAAATTATTTTAAAAAATATATTTAAAAACATGGAGAAAAAATGAGAGAAAGAGAGACAGACAAGTAGCCTATGTGAAATCAGATGAAATATGGGTGAGAGAGAGCATATAACAAAAACGTCTAACATAAAAGCACTGTACATATAAAGCTCTCAATCTTGAGGCTCTAAAGAAAAAGAAAGCAAAGGAAAATTGGGAGACTGGATGCCATTTTATCATCCAAAGAGCAGGGTGCCTGTCCCACTACATCTGGCACTAACAAGATTACAGGCTGGCAGATGGAAGACAGATAAAATATCCAATTTTTTCCTAATTTATACAATTGAAAATATTTTCATGTGATTAATAGGTGGTTTCACAATTTGAAGTTTGAGGAGCCTGAAAGGTTGTCAATGTCAGCGTTGATAGAAGATGCTGCAGAGCCAATGCAGTAGCAACATGGAAGAACATCAAACATGTCAAAAAGTATTTTGGTTTCTTCTCATTGTCAGAGACATGGCATATATTTCCATCCCACTTCTTAAGTAGTGGTGTTGGCATGAAGGTCACAGAACTGGGATGGAGGTTTGTAGTTTGATTCTGTGTGCAGTTGGGAAGACAATACTGCTTAATAATATTAGAGAAACTCACAACACAAATCTGTTGTCCTTTCATAAACTGTGCCACGATGACACATCTAGCAGTGGCTACTGTACACAATGTCTCCCTTTTGACTTTACAAAAGCCTGTATTCAAGGGCCTTGACACCTGAACAGACAGCATAGTTAACACAAATAACTCAAATTGCTATACCAATTGCGTGTGAATCAAAAGAGTTAGGATCAATCTAGTTCTCCACAATCAGCCCTCAAAGGTTAACTATTTGTCCTGTCAATTACCACCTATTTAAGGAGAGCAGCATGTCTACCAGACAGTCTCACAATAATAGTTTAGATTTTCTCATTTTGTTTTCCTCAAAAAAGCATATAAAAATGTTGTATGCATCTGGGTCTTAGGAATCAAAAATTCAATTCTATCACAGAAATGAATGAGGCCTTTTAAGTCTATAGGCCTGTTTGGCAAGAGTATCCATCTCCAACTAGAGAGTTCAATTCCAAACACATACTTCAAAAAATTCATTAAATCTTGCTTGAGTGCGTCACTCTCTGAATATGTAAGATTTTCAAATCAAACCAGCAAGAAAGAGTAGCGAAAACGGTAACACTTTACTTGAAGGGGTTGTGCATAAGACTGACATGACACCTTCATAATCATGACATGACACATGTCATGAATATGGAGGTTTTATGCATGTTTATGACAACTGTCATTAAGTGTCATTCGCTCAGTTATGTAATTTTTAATGCAAAGATGACATTGTTTGACCTAACTTTGTTATGGGCTATGGTTAGGGGTAAGGGTAGGG
>NW_015625591.1:23892-27616 GCF_001515625.1 Sinocyclocheilus rhinocerous | reverse complement strand
AGTTATGTCATTTTTAATGCAAATATGACATTATTTGACCTAACCCTACCCCTAACCATAGCCCATTAGGGTTAGGTCAAACAATGTCATCTTTGCATTAAAAATTACATAACTGAGCGAATGACACTTAATGACAGTTGTCATAAACATGCATAAAACCTCCTTCATATTCATGACATGTGTCATGTCATGATTATGAAGGTGTCATGTCAGTCTTATGCACACCCCTTCAAGTAAAGTGTAACCGCGAAAACTTTTTTTTTTACAGACATAAGAGTCTGTGTGAATGAACACACCAGTTTCTAGCTACTGTCTGCCATCTTTGAATCCTCAAGAACACTCTTAGCATTCAGAGAGGCTTTGTCTTCTCCTGGAGAGCAGTTTAATAAAGGCAAACTACACCTGGGGAAAATCAGAACTGATGCTTGAGTCTCTTTAAGTGGGCTCACCAGGATAAAAACCTGTCCCATTCCTCCAAACACACTTCAGACTGAGATGAACTACACAGACATAAAAGAGAGAGTGAGATGAGTCAGAGAGAATCTGAATACTGATGATTATAAAAGGCTTATGAGACTAATGCTAATAAAAACCTGTTTCATGTATCTACAAAAATGTAAAACACTGTGTGTTTATCCACACAAAAGGACGAAAATTATAGGCACAAAAAGCCATTTAAACTTTTATAAACTTCTTATAAACTTCAGAATTTGCATTCTGGAAGTGAACTACTCCTTTAAAGGCAAATTTGTTTGATTTTCATTTTTGCTTTGTGTTTTAATGTTTTCATTCAAGCAGTTACTTTCACATTCATTTACACACACACACACACACACATATATATATATATATATATATATACACGCCTTTTTGTGAAATTAACATTTATTTAGTTATGCAAAATATGTATTTTATATTTTTATATTTCTATATAATTAAATAACTCATTCATGTGCATTAATGGAGAAACTGAAGCATCTTTGAGGCACAAACCACCTCTAGTCTATATCATCTGACAGAATATCTAATATCAGCAAGGCTGTTGAAGATAAGACATATAATAACACATATTTCACCTTGATCTATTTCATGCAACATCCTTGTCTCATAATATGACTGTAAACAGTGTATACATGGTAATTCCTTAATTTCCTGGTCATTTCTTCCTTGACTCTTATGCACACTGATTCACAGAGGAACATAAAAATGCAGCATGTTGCCACCAATAATGCTCCATTTATCTGGACAGATGGCTGATGCAAAGCTTGATTTGTCAAACAGGGGAAGGAAAATTTACCATCTTTTCACACAAAAAGACAAAGGTAGGGAGTAAAGAAAAAGAGTTTGAGGGATGTTTGTACTGATCTTAGTTTTGACCTTGAACACAAAACATTGATTTATTTGTGTGACTGTGAAGTTGTTGATCTTCTTGTCTGTTTATGGAAGAGAGTTCTCCTCAGAGTCTGTGAGTATGAGTTTGCCGTGACGGATTAAGGTGAATTAAAAAGATTTGAAATAGAGAATTGCCATCAGCTGAACAGTTTGGTATGAGGTGAAGCTTAAGATGCATCTGTAAAGTTCGATTTGTTCAGATGGAGGGGCTTGGGAGTGGTTCTGCTATCGAAAGGGTAAAAGAGTATCTACAGAACAGACAACTGAGTTTTGGCAGGCATTTTATCTTCTGCATCATGAAACCCCCACACACAAGCAGTCGTCCTTCCCTGCACAGTGGGCTTTCACAGTGGAGGCAGAAGAGCAATCAGCAGTGGTGTGAGCATTCATGCCTTCACGCTCAAATCTAATATCAAATATCAATTCCACGAAAACGGAGACAGAGAAAAATGATAGAATAAACATGGAAAAGTTTTATGTATTTGGGGTTCTTATATACAACTATAACTATAAATACAGGTGCATCTCAATAAATTAGAATGTTGTGGAAAAGTTCATTTATTTCAGTAATTCAACTCAAATTGTGAAACTCGTGTATTAAATAAATTCAATGCACACAGACTGAAGTAGTTTAATAGTGAACCAAACTGAGAGACCATTTTGAAGGCTCAGGAAACCTTTGCAGGTGTTTTGAGTTGATTAGCTGATGGCATGTCACCATATTCTAATTTGTTGAGATAGTGAATTGGTGGGTTTTTGTTAAATGTGAGCCAAAATCATCACAATTAAAAGAACCAAAGACTTAATAAATAAATGAACTTTTCCACGACATTCTAATTTATTGAGATGCACCTGTATGTATATATTTTGGGATTTTTCTTTAAAAAAAAAAATTAATATTTTTATTCAGCAATGATACAGTAAATTGATCAAAAGTGACAAAACATTTATAATGTTACAAAATATTTATATTTCTAATAAATTCTGTTATTTTGAACTTTCTATTAATGAAAGAAAATCACCAAATCAATATTTTGATCAGTTAAAAAAAGCCTTGGTGAGCGTAAGAGACTTCTTTCAAAAACATTAAAAAAAATAATAAAATTAACAACCCCAAACTTTTGATTTATACACGCACTCACATATCAAAACTAAAATGTCTTTCTTACACTTTCATTCATGCAAAAATAAATTGACTAGATTTCAATTTTAAACCTTATAAAACTGTAAGACTGAACGCACAGACATTTTCCTAATTGCAACAATAAACAAATTAATCAATTCAAATGTTTTTGAGAATTAACCTGTAACGAAGGAGGCGTAGTGACAACGGAGCTGAGGCTCCAAATGCAGGCTTTATTCATAAATGTGGTCAGACAGGCAGGGTCCAGTACCAGCAAACAATAATATCCCAGGCAAAGACAAAGAGTAATCCGTAAACAGGCAATGGTCAGGGCAGGCAGCAAAACAATCATAAAAAACAGATAAACAGTCCAAGATCCAAAATAAACAAAGGCAAGGCAAAACAAGGAAACACGGGCAGGAACACAGAAACTAGGAAACATTACAAGGATCACAGAAACTAGGAATCATTACAGGCTAAACAATCACCAGCGAAGTGTTCGAGTGTGTGTGCATCTTTTAACCCTTTCGCACGTGAGTTTAAAATATTCTAGCTGAGCCCCGGGCGTGAGTTTTTTTTAGGCGACCGTTATTTTAGAATGTATCGCCTTATTGTTTCCATGGCGACGCGTCATGCTTGTCATGTGACACAACGCAGCCACAATAGATCTGTATGACACATGGATCGCTTTTATTTCGTTTTTCCTGTTTTATTCAAAATATTCACAAACATGCTCACTATATTATGAAATATCTGATATTCCAATTCTGAAATATGTGCAATTAAATCTATTTGGTAGTTTAAACACTTTTATATCGACCGTGTTAGTTTATCTATACCGGGTGATGGGCGCCGCCATGTTAGTTCGCGCTGAATCCGAGCTGTGGGATTTACAACACTCTCCTCCCGAAACATGCTAAAGTAGGTCTCCGGTAAACTGGGAAAAGAGCCTGGGAACTGGGAAGAGAGTAAACTTTATAGTTACCTACACAATCTGTATATGATATCAATAAAAACATGTCGTCAGATTATATTTGTAAGGATCATTATTGCCGTTTCCATAGACATCAGCGTGCATTTTACAAACTGTAAATGTATGGTTTTGCTAGTACTCATGTGTATTTAAATGTCTGAAACCTAAAATAAGTATTATATGGTTGAAAACAATGAATATTTGTGATAATATGACAAGCGCTCAGCCCGTCCGAT
>NW_015625591.1:21398-23757 GCF_001515625.1 Sinocyclocheilus rhinocerous | reverse complement strand
TTAAAGTCCTTCTAATGTGAGACAGCTGTGAACTGATGATGAGATCTAATGAGTGGCAGGTGATGCAATAGATGATGAGTCCGGCAAAGGATTATGGGGAATGTAGTCCAGGGTGAATTGCAAAAGTCAGGGATGGAGTGCCCACTGGTGGAGCTCATGGGCACTCCAGTTGGTGATCGTGACAGAGCCCCTCCAGACGCTCCTTAACAGGAACAGACATGAGTCCAGGAGGGAGGTGGAGCAAGCGGAACAGGGGGAGGGATGGAGGGCCAGGTCCATGTGGAAGTGAATCAACAGGGGATTGAGGCAGAACCAGCGGAGCAGGGTACCAAGGCGGAGCCGGCAGAGCAGAGAGCCAGGGTGGAGCCGGCAGAGCAGAGGGCCAGGGTGGAGCCGGCAGAGCAGAGGGCCAGGGTGGAGAACTGGAACAAAGAGCACAGCGAGGTTAACAATGGCCTCAGCGGCCGTAACAGGACTGACAGACAGTTCAGAAATGGCATCTTTGGCCGTAACATGGCGAGCAGAGAGTCTAGGGCCAGCTCTTTTGACCATGGCTGTACAGTCAGAGAGTTCAGAAACAACCTCCCTGATCGTTGCAAGGCAAACAGAGAGTTTGTGACTGGCCTTCTTTTCCAGGATAGGACAGTCACAGAGTTCAGAATCGCCCTCCTTGGTCAGAGCAGGACAGACTGAGAGTTCAGAAACGGCCTTCTTAGCTGTAACAGGACAGACTGAGGGTTCAGAAACGGCCTCTATAGCCGTGACAGCACAGGCAGAGAGTTCACAGACGGCCTCTATAGCCGTGACAGGACAGGCAGAGGATTCATAGGCAGTCTCCTTAATCGTGACAGGACAGTCAGGGAGTTCGGGATCGGCCTTATTGGCCATGGCAGGGCAAACAGAGAGCGCAAGAACGGCCTCCTTGGCCGGGACAGTGCAAACAGAGAGTTCAAGAAAGGCCTCCTTGGCCGGGACAGTGCAAACAGCGAGTTCAAGAAAGGCCTCCTTGGCCAAGACAGGGCAAACAGAGAGTTCAGCAAAAGCCTCCTTGGCCATGACAGTGCAAACAGAGAGTTCAGGAAAGGCCTCCTTGGCCGGGACAGTGCAAACAGAGAGTTCAGGAAAGGCCTCCTTGGCCGGGACAGTGCAAACAGAGAGTTCAGGAAAAGCCTCCTTGGCTGGGACAGTGCAAACAGAGAGTTCAGGAATGGCCTTTTTGGCCGGGACTGGTATGACAGGGGATTCACTGACGGTCACCATGACCTCGTCAGGACTGACAAAGCATTCATAAGTGGACACCCCCATCTTAAGAGGCACGGAAGTGGACGACACCACCACTGGAGGATCTGCAGCAAACGCCACCACCTCTGGAGGTTCTGCAGCGAATGCCGCCACCTCTGGAGGTTCTGAAACAATAGCAACAGGAGCTTCATTAAACACAGAGAGTTCAGAAATATTGTATGAGGTTGGAATGGAGGTGCCAGGGAACACCAAGAGCTTGGGGATGAGTGCCACTTCTGTCTCAGGAGAAGCAGAAGCAGAAGCGGATGTCACCATCATGAAAGGTTCTGCAACAAAAGTTGCCACCTCTGGGGGAGCTGGAGTGGACTCAGGGACCAGAGTAAGCTCAGAAGTGGATTCGAGGACAGGAACAGACTCGGGAATGGATTCGGAGATTAGAGCGGACTCTGGATCAGACTCATAGGCCGGAGCGGACTCATGAGCTGGGGTGAACTCTGGAGCAGACTCAGAAATGGATTCTGGAACTAGAACCGGCTCGGGGATAAATTCAAGTACTGGAGCGGGCTCTGCGACTGGAGCGGGCTCTGAGACAGAAGCAGGCTCTGGGACTGGAGCGGTCTCGGAAATGGATTCTTGAACTAGAGCAGGCTCGGGAATGAATTAGAGTACTGGAGAAGGCTCTGGGACTGGAGCAGGCTCTGGATCAGATTCAAGGACTGGAGAGGGTTCTGGGGTAAACTTAGGGACTAGAGTGGGCGCCACCACCTCGGAAGGTTCTGCAGTGGAAGCTGCAACCTCTGGGGAAACTACAGTGATGTGTGCGGCCCAAACACAGAGAATGGCCGTAGCCATAACTGGCAGGACAGAGAGTACATTATCGATCTCCAAAACTGACGGTGCTATGCCTGGGGAACTGGAGTGAGTAGCGGCCGGGCAGGCTTGAGAACACTGAGTCTGCGTGGCTCGGGAGCGCTGAGTCTGCGTGGCTCGGGATGACAGCTATGACGTGATGAGACTCTGGACGATCATCTGTGACGTGACGAGACTCTGGACGATCGGCTGTGACGTGACGAGACTCTGGACGATCGGCTGTGACGTGACGAGACTCTGGACGATC
>NW_015625591.1:20181-20534 GCF_001515625.1 Sinocyclocheilus rhinocerous | reverse complement strand
ACGAGACTCTGGACGATCAGCTGTGACGTGACGAGACTCTGGACGATCAGCTGAAACGTGAGCAGACTCTGGCTTGGCAGGCTTGACTTGAGCAGACTCTGGCTTGGCAGGCTTGACGTGAGCAGGCTCTGGCTTGGCAGGCTTGACGTGAGCAGGCTCTGAAATGGCGGCCATGACGGGACGAAACTCATGAGCGGTGGCCATTTTGTGAACAGCCTCCAGGCTGGCAGCCATTTTGTGGAAAGACTTTGGGCTGGCAGTCATCTTGTTAACAGTCTCTGGGCTGGTGGCCATTTTATGAAAAGTCTCTGTGCTGGTAGCCATTTTGTGAAAAGTGTCTGGGGCTTTAACGT
>NW_015625591.1:13415-19983 GCF_001515625.1 Sinocyclocheilus rhinocerous | reverse complement strand
TAGTAAAATCAAATGAGACCTTGATGTTTGTAACTGTAACGAAGGAGGCGTAGTGACAACGGAGTTGAGGATCCAAATGCAGGCTTTATTCGTAAACGTGGTCAGACAGGCAGGGTCCAGTACCAGCAAACAATAATATCCCAGGCAAAGACAAAGAGTAATCCGTAAACAGGCAATGGTCAGGGCAGGCAGCAAAACAATCATAAAAACCAGATAAACAGTCCAAGATCCAAAATACACAAAGGCAAGGCAAAACAAGGAAACACGGGCAGGATAACAGAAATAGGAATCATTACAGGCTAAACAATCACCAGCGAAGTGTTCGAGTGTGTGTGCATCTTTTAAAGTCCTTGTAATGTGAGACAGCTGTGAACTGATGATGAGATCTAATGAGAGACAGGTGATGCAATAGATGATGAGTCCGGTAAAGGATTATGGGGAATGTAGTCCATGGTGAATGGCAAAAGTCAGGGATGGAGTGCCCACTGGTGGAGCTCATGGGCACTCCAGTTGGTGATCGTGACATAACCTCTCCAGTAGTGTATTTGTGCCTTTTGCCAATAATATCTTCACATGACTTTCTAAAGTATATTAGGGCAGCACTTTGAAGCTATAAAATACTCAACTGAAATGCCTGCTTCCAAAAAACCCTAGATCTGTCATAGCAGTTCTACAGACACTCCAAAGTCAGAATCAGCAAAATCTCATATGTGGAGCTTTAAATAGCCCTATCAGCTATGACAAAGAGGCTAGTCCAGCTTTTAGGCTTCACTACACACAGGTAATTGAAAACTAATCTATGTCTGCAGCCTATGCAGCAAGGCATCCTGAAGAATTACAGATTTGCCACAGAAAGAATTATATTCTGCAATTGTACAAAAGAGTATCAGCAAGTGCAGAGGTCACCCTAAGATCCTCAAAGGCCCATTTCAATTAGGCCTACCTTGCATTCGTAAATGATTTAGCCTAGATGTTTCAGCATAAACTGGCTTGTGCATTAATGAGAAAGATTTTTATTAATGAGCTGGAATTCAGCTAACTGTAGAATTAGCACATACTGTATATGAACAAGTCAAATACTCAGGCAATCTCTCTCATTAATCTCTATGCAAATTAATCCAATTTGACAGTGTTATCTGGCCGAGTTTCAAAGCTTCTACTATGAGTAAACAGTTGCATTTGGCTCCAAAAAATAACCTTCATTATTGTGTGCAAGTAACTGGAATTTGGGCGGATAATTGCATTTTTTCCCCCTACCACTGAGAATTTTCTGCACACGCTACTGATTACCTTTTCTTATTTTTCCCCAAATGAAAGTCAATATATAGCTTCACTGGTGGCAGAGCATGAGCTACTGAAGCAGAACAGACTCCCCACTAAAGCAGAATTTGTGGATAAAAGCATTTTTTATGTACTTAGAGAGGGACTGATTTTGGTAAAAATGTCTTCAAAGACACATTACAAAAAATAATCCACAAGAGCAACACATGAACTTTATATGTGACACATATGATATATCAAATTTGGAGAATCGATTGCAGGGGAATGTAGAATATCCAGCTAGGGATGCAGAACAGATTCTTTCAGACAGGTTTTGACACTTGCTGTCTGAGCTGAGATCAGTCTGCCTGGTCTGTGTCTATTTGATGAAGTGACAGCACAGAGAGAACCTACATCATGCCACCCACTCACATACAAGACAGGTCTTTAACAATACAGACTCTATAAAAAGATCAATCTAGCTTAGTGCAGCAGGGTGGTAGGTATGATTTAATGATTTGCTGTGTGTATTATGCTGTCTCGAGGTGTGATACAACTGACAAGAATGGAGATTAAAGTCTGATATGATTTATTCAAATGAAGTGTCAAATGTTCTTATAATAATAGGTGGCATTTCACTGACATATTTGTTTTCATACTAAAAACAGTGCTAAAGAAGTGATGTCAGGATAAATTATAGGTCAGGGAAATATTCTGTCATCTGTCTCTAAATGCGACAGTATGGATGCAGCCATACCTTATGAGCTACAAGTTAAGCCAAGTAAACATTAAAATAACAGAATCAGTGATGCAAACTTCATCAAATATACAACAAATCCAAATTTTATTGTAAAGCATCTCTAAAAAGACAATAGTGTTATTATTCAGCTCTAGACATTTCAGTGTTGATTCAGTTAAGTTCAATAATTGTGTAAATTTCACCAATTATGAAACAAGTTCAATTCAGCTATAAGCAGTTAGAAGTCAATACTATTGTTATTCAGCTCAAGTCAGTTTGATGCTGATTTAGTTCGTAAATTTGGTATCAGAGCTGATGTTATAAAATTTGTCAATTAAATGAATAAAGCAGCTCTACAGAAGACAACAGTGTCATCATTCAGCTCAATCCATAGTGTCAGTGCAGTCAAATCAATAATATTACTGTACATTAAGTGTCTTTTAAACCACAAGTCAATGTGTAACAAGCTTTCCTTGATTAACTTATGTTAAGATAAAAGATTTTCTTGTATAGTGTATTTATATTACAATGCACCTGCACTTTCAAGACGGGTACACACACACACACAAACATAAAGCAGGTGTGCCTATAGCCTCTCTCTCTGCCCTTTACCCACAGAGCCCGATGGCGACTCTAACATCTGTGCGCCAGCTGCCACTACAACATCTGAGGGAACTGTGCTCCACCAGGCTGTCCCATTGAGACTAATGACCAAGAGAGAGACTGGCCACTAACACACACATTAACATGTGGTAGGATGTTTTGGTAACACTTTCTATGAAGCCCATATTTATAATACATTATAAGGGTATTCTTAAGGCATTATAATGAATGCATAATGCATTATAAAAAAAACTTATAATATGTTATATCAATTCATGAATAATCATAACAACAATTATAATACATCATACATTATAACTATGAGAAATATAATCCATTGTAAAAGTGGATGCAACGTGTTCATTGTGTTATAAATCATCATACTCTTAAAAGCTATAACCACAAATAAGTAAATATTATAATATATTAAAACGGTTCTTATGAATATCCATGAGATAATACAACATATTATAAGGTTTTTTATAATGCATTCATTATAATGCCTTTAGAATACCTTTATAATGTATTATAAATACAGGCTTCATAGAAAGCGTTACCGATGTTTTTTTAACCATTAGGCCTATACTACTACAATATTGATGGCAAATATTGTTCCGTTCATTAGTGTGCAATCTGTTTGTAGAATCTAGAAGTCAAGTCAGGTTTATATGTGCAAT
This sequence comes from Sinocyclocheilus rhinocerous, assembly GCF_001515625.1. Classification (NCBI taxonomy): domain Eukaryota; kingdom Metazoa; phylum Chordata; class Actinopteri; order Cypriniformes; family Cyprinidae; genus Sinocyclocheilus; species Sinocyclocheilus rhinocerous. The sequence goes on along the minus strand of NW_015625591.1, from coordinate 16,704 downwards.
GCTTTTGGCAATATATATTGTTTCAAAGCAGCTTTACAGAAAATCATGATGTTAATGTTTATAATATCTTTATGCCTTGTAGTCACATTCAGCAGATTAGAGTTGGGTGATAATATTGTTTACAATTTGCAACAATACAAGCAATTCGAACAGCTGGCATTTGCTATATTGTATATATCACCCAACGCAAGTATACTATGTATGTGGATAAAGTTGGACATACTTATATATTCAACTTTAGAGCTTGGCGATAATACAGTTATATTTTGCGCTGAAATAAAAATCAGTTGAGATTTGCTATATAGTGCACATCACTTTACCTAAGTGTACTGTATGTATACAGATAAAGTTGGATATAATATATATACAACTTTATATATAAAGCTGTATGATAATACAATTTAGAAGAAGTTTAGCACTTAAGGAATAAGAGAAGTCATACAAATGTTATTACAGTTTATTTAGTATTCTTCAAGAAAAAAAATGTTATCCAAGTTTCCCTTGGTTTTTAAGCCTTTTTTGTTTATTAGTCTGGTTTGTCTTGAACAGTGATGTTGTTTGCGGTTCTTGACAAAAAGCCTGTAGGTTCTGTAAGTTCTTTGGTTCCCATCATGCTGTGCACATTTGAGTTCTTCCCCACAGTGGCTAAATGATAATGAGATCCAGCTTTGCCACTAAGGACAGCTGAAGGACTCACACACACACACACACACACACACACACACACACACACATCACAAAAGGCTGCAAATAACCAATGATGCTTCAGGCAACACACAATATTAAAGTTTTTTTTTTTTCTTTAAATAATTTTAGCTATTTAGGGCCAGATTTACTAAACAATGCAAATTAGTGTGAGACCACAATCCCATAAAAGTGCCAATGAGAGTAGAAAATTCTGCGGATGATCTTCTGACAATGCGCACATTAAATAATGTGTGTGTGTGTGTGTGTGTGTGTGCGTGCGTGCGTGCGTGTGTGTGTCATGTATATGACATTTATGAATTTATGGCATGAATTATGGCAGTCATATTTAATGTGGGGCTGACAAGTAATCTGCCCAGCCCATGTGTGGAGGTTTAGAAGTGTGTCTTTTGTAAGGTATCAGAGTGACTCAGACAAGTTAAGATTCGATCAATTCAATTAAATTCAATTCAAGTTTATTTGTATAGCGCTTTTCATGATACAAATCGTTGCAAAGCAACTTTACAGCAAATTAGGTTTCTACAATATTTAGTAGTAGCTTATCAGTGGTGACTGTCAGTTAATGTACATATGGCAGAAATGTACAGAAAAATCAATTAAAGACGTAATCAAACAGACGATGAACACTATTAACAGCAATTATCATATGATGCAATCAAACTTATAGCAAAATGTGGTAGTTCTGTATGTTGTTTCAGGGTTGGCATCATCTGAGGTCCTCTGAGGGGTTGGCATCATCTCTTCTCAGGTGTTCTGGATCCAAACTGAAGCTTGTGTAGATCCTATAGTACCACAGGATGTCAATCCCGTGGCAAAAACAGAGAAAAAAATAGAGACATAATTAGCGTAGCTAATCATAAGTTAATGTTAATCATAACACATTTCGGCTTGTGACAGGAAAGTTATTTTTTTTTTAAACATTTAAAAATAATTTAAATTCAAGTTAGTCATTATTATTATATGGTTGTTAATAGTTTTACTATTAATATTATTACACTTCTGTTCAAATGTTTGGAGTCAATACGTTTTTTAAAAAATATATTAATATGTTTATTTAGCAAGGACGCAATAAACTAATCAAAAGTGACAGTAAAGACTTTAACATTGTTACAAAAAAATCTATTTGACATAAATGCTCTTTGGTGAGCATAAGAGACTTCTTTCAAAAACATTTAAAAAAATTCTTACAGAACCCAAACGTTTGTAAACAAACCCTTTATTGTTGCCTTTCATATTGCTTTTTCAACCAAGTAAATGCTTCTTGTGGGTGCAATTTTGCTGACATCTAGTGGCCATTTATTGTTCATTTAGTATGCTAGTAGTCTCATCAACTAGCACTGTTCATTTAATTTTCCCTATTTTCAAGATAATGTTTCTATTGATGATGTAAAACATATTATCCTTTGTATTATCATCATTTACCCAGGGATATAAAGGTGAAGAGAGATTCACATCCTTTAAAGCCTGTATGAAGAAGGAACTCACTGCTAAATAGGTAAGTTCATGGTTGAATACAAAAAAATGAAGTGGATATTATGCAGTGTTTTTAGTTTGGCTTCAAGATATTGCCCTGGAGAATTCAGAATTAATGATACTGAAGTACAGCGCTAGCAACTGCTCAGCATTCAGCCAAAGCTCTTTCTCTAGCATCAGATTACTCTGTAAAATTAATGTCTGCTATCCAGAGATACAAGATACCAGCCTAACACAGTGTATTAGGACTTAACACAGTAATAGAATACAGTGCCCAACCCACAAGAAAAGGCTCACACCATAAAACACCTGAAAACAGGGAACAGTTAGACTCACTGTGAGAATATTTGCGGTTTGAATGAAATAAACAGGTGTTGCTATTTTTATAAAGCACATTTGTATTCAAAGTATCACCTGCTGGATTCAGTTATGATGTAGATAAATCATCGTTTGATATGCCGTTCATCTCTATGGCTTTGATTTGTGCAGGTGAAAGTCCCGCTGAGTGTTTCTCTTCACCCTCACGTCACATTGAAGAAATCTCACGTTGGATTAAAGTTCTCAGTGACTCGATGCAATTATCTACCTGACCTGTCTCAAACTCTGTAAGATACAAATACTGCCATAATTAGATTAACACATGCTACCTCCTTAGACTGTAGTTGCAGCGTTGTCACTTGGCAGACACTTTCTGAACACTTTAAAAGCCATTAACTAAAAGGGATAACACTTTTATGAAATAGCCATGCTACTTTTATTAATCAAAGAGTTATTTATTAAATGTCTTTTAAATTGAAATGGGTCCAGTGCCCACATTTTGGGATAAATTATGTTGATTAATGAATTACAAAGTAGTGTCTTTATTTATGATGACATTACTTCATAATTTTAAAGGGAACTGTGTTGAAGTGAAAAGTGCTGAATTCTGATGGCGTGTACAGTTATATATTCTATTTATTGATCTATTTTGTGTAAAGAAAAGGTTCTCTTGGGTTTTAATGCCTCTGTAGTGCTGTATTGGCAATGCATTGTTATATATGCTTCTCTAGAAGTTATAAGCCAGATAATCTTTCCTTACAATGAGCACATTGCTAACATAGTTTCTCTGAGC
>NW_015625591.1:1828-7733 GCF_001515625.1 Sinocyclocheilus rhinocerous | reverse complement strand
AAAAAAAACTTCAAATACAGAAATGAAAAATAGTCCATCATTTGCAAAAAAAAAACCTTGGTAAATTTAATTTGTGATTGAATTATTGCCTTAAACCATAATTGTATGATCAACACGACCGATACAACCGAATGACAAGAAGTCTTTCTAACAATGGTGTCTTGAATATTTATTGGTATCTCCAGAGCTCTGCTGTCTATGTGTTGACTGCTCTGCCCCTCACTGCCAAAAGACTGTCAGTCCAGTCTAGTGATTACCTCAGGCCCCTGTTTATGCAGGCATAAAGGGACTTTTCTAAGGCTGAGTGGACACACATCTTTTTTCAAAAGCTGGCTTGTCCAGACTTCTCTTGCCAGAAATTGTCTTGTGGGATCTGCTTGTTGATGTGTATGGGAGCGTGATGGAAGATCCATGAATGGAAGTCTTGGCTTGGAATGGCCCTGCTCTTCTGGTTCCAGGTCCCATTTTTATTTTCCTAATGAAAAATCCTGTAAGGCCTGATTTATTATCAGCGAGCAATGAAATGGACTATGTTTGTTAAGATTTGCATGGTTCTCCCGATCCTCTTACAGCTCATGTGTGATTTCAACCGGTTTTTGACTTGTTTAACAAGTTTCTTTCTTTCTTTAAATACACAAGATGTCCCACAATAGAGGCACATGGTCAAGTCAAGTCAAGTCACCTTTATTTATATAGCGCTTTTAACAATACAGATTGTGTCAAAGCAACTGAACAGCATTAATTAGGAAAATAGTGTGTCAATAATGCAAAATGACAATAGTAAACACTAATTTTCCAGTTAAAGACAGTTCATCATTGAATTCAGTGATGTCTTCATTCAGCTCAGTTCAGTTTAAATAGTATCTTTGCAATCATTTGCAATCAAGTCAACAATATCGCTGGAAATGAAGTGTCCCCAACTAAGCAAGCCAGAGGCGACAGCGGCAAGGAACCAAAACTCCATCGGTGACAGAATGGAGAAAAAACCTTGGGAGAAACCAGGCTCAGTCGGGGGGCCAGTTCTCCTCTGGCCAGACCAAACCAGCAGTTCAATTTCAGGCTGCAGCAAAGTCACATTGTGCAGAAGACTCATCTGGTTCCTGTGGTCTTGTCCCGGTGGTCGTCTGAGACAAGGTCTTTACAGGGGAATAACATCTGTATCTGGTGTTCATCTAGTTGTCCTGGTCTCCGCTGTCTTTCAGGGCTGTAGAGGTCCTCTCTAGGTGCTGATCCACCATCTGGTCTGAATACGTACTGGATCCGGGTGACTGCAGTGACCATCTGATCTGGATACAGACTGGATCTGGTGGGTTGTTTCAGGGTTGGCATCATCTGAGGTCCTCTGAGGGGTTGGCATCATCTCTTCTCAGGTGTTCTGGATCCAGACTGAAGCTTGTGTAAATCCTAGTTACCACGGGATGTCAATCCTGTGGCAAAAACAGAGAAACAAATAGGGACATAATTAGCGTAGCTGCTGTTCCAACCAAGCAAAATTGATTTGTTTAACCCAAACTAAAGAATAATAATGTGCATTTGATCAGATATAACTGCAGTACAAGATTATGATATGCATTATTTGAATGCTTGGCGAAAGAGATGTGTCTTTAATCTAGATTTAAACAGAGAGAGTGTGTCTGAACCCCGAACGTTATCAGGAAGTCTATTCCAGAGTTTGGGAGCCAAATGCGAAAAAGCTCTACCTCCTTTAGTGGACTTTGCTATCCTAGGTACTACCAAAAGTCCAGAGTTTTGCGACCTTAGGGAGCGTGATGGATTGTAGCGTGGTAGAAGACTAGTTAGGTACGCAGGAGCTAACCCATTAAGGGCCTTATAGGCAAGTAATAATATTTTGTAACTGATACGGAACTTAATAGGTAGCCAGTGCAGAGACTGTAGAATTGGGGTAATATGATCATATTTTCTTGACCTGGTAAGGACTCTAGCCGCTGCATTTTGGACTACCTGTAGCTTGTTTATTGAGGATGCAGGACAACCACCTAGCAGTGCATTACAATAGTCCAGTCTAGAGGTCATGAATGCATGAACTAGCTTTTCTGCATCAGAAACAGGTAACATGTTTCGTAACTTGGCAATGTTTCTAAGATGGAAGTATGCTGTTTTTGTAACATGGGAAATATGATTTTCAAAAGACAAGTTGCTATCTAATATAACACCCAGATTTTTGACTGTAGAGGAAGTAACTGTACATCCGTCTATGTAATCCAAGTAATCCAAGAGATTCTGTGTACTGTTTTTTGATCCATTAAGTAATATCTCTGTCTTATCTTGGAGAAAAAGGAGAAAATTATTGGTCATCCAATCTTTTAAATTTTTAACACATTCTGTTAGCTTAGATAATTTAGAAGTTTCATCTGGTCTTGTTGAGATATATAGTTGAGTATCATCGGCATAACAGTGGAAACTAATCCCGTATTTTCTAATAATATTACCAAGGGGCAACTTGTATATCGAAAATAGCAGAGGACCTAGGACAGATCCTTGTGGCACTCCATATTTTACTGGTGATAATTGAGATGACTCCCCATTTAAATGAACAAAGTGGTAGCGATCGGACAGGTAGGATCTAAACCATCTTAAAGCCTGCCCTTGAATACCTGTATAGTTTTGTAATCGATCTATGAGTATGTCATGATCTATAGTGTCGAACGCAGCACTACGATCAAGTAAAACTAGCAATGAGATACAGCCTTGGTCTGACGCAAGAAGCAAGTCATTTGTAATTTTAACAAGTGCAGTTTCTGTGCTATGGTGGGGCCTGAAACCTGACTGAAATTCTTCATAGAGATCATTTTTTGCAGGAAGGAGCACAATTGAGCAGACACAACTTTTTCAAAAATTTTAGACATAAACGGAAGATTTGAAATGGGTCTGTAATTTGCCAGTTCACTAGGATCTAGTTGTGGTATATAAGAGGCTTAATAACCGCCAACTTGAATGGTTTTGGGACTTGACCTAAAGACAACGATGAGTTAATAATATTGAGAAGTGGTTCTTCTGCTACAGGTAACAACTCTTTCAGTAATTTAGTGGGTACAGGATCTAACATGCATGTTGTTGGTTTAGATGCAGTGATAAGTTTATTTAGCTTTTCCTGTCCTATAATTGTAAAGCACTGCAGTTTATCTTTTGGTGCGATGAATGAAGCTGAAGTATTATACGCTGTAGAATCTACATTTGTTATTGTATTTCTGATGTTATCTATTTTATCAGTGAAGAAATTCATAAAGTCATTACTATTAAACTGTGAGGGAATATTTAGATCGGGTGACTTCTGGTTATTTGTTAATCTAGCCACTGTGCTAAATAAAAACCTTGGATTGTTTTGATTATTTTCTATAAATTTGTGGATATGCTCGGCCCTGGCAGCTTTTAGAGCCTGGCTATAGCTGAACATACTGTTTTTCCACGCAATTCTAAAAACTTCCAAGTTAGTTTTTCTCCATTTGCGCTCAAGACTACGAGTTTCTTTCTTGAGAGAATGGGTATTATTGTACCATGGCGCAGTACGTTTTTCTCTAACCTTTTTCAATTTGATGGGGGCAACAGCTTCTAATGTATTAGAGAAGATAGTGCCCATGTTGCTAGTAATTTCGTCCAGTTCATGTGTACTTATGGGTACACAGAGCAGTTGAGATAAATCAGGCAGGTTATTTGTGAATCTGTCTTTGGTGGCTGGAACAATAGTTCTGCCCAGACGATAACGCGGAGCGATATAGTTAATATCAGTAATACGCAGCATGCACGATACAAGGAAATGGTCAGTAACATCATCACTTTGAGGTACGATATCTATATCAGTAAGATCAATTCCATGCGATATAATTAAATCTAGCGTATGATTAAAACGATGAGTGGGCCCGGTGACGTTTTGCTTGACTCCAAAAGAGTTTATTAGGTCAGTAAACGCAAGTCCTAATGCATCATTTGTATTATCAACGTGAATGTTAAAATCTCCGACAATTAGCGCTTTATCAACAGTAACCAATAGGTCTGAGAGAAAATCTGCAAATTCTTTTAGGAAATCTGTATATGGCCCTGGTGGTCTATACACAGTAGCCAGAGCAAGAGATACAATAGATTTCTTTTGCATATCTGACAGTGTAACATTAAGCAGAAGTATTTCGAATGAGTTAAACCTGTATCCTGTCTTCTGAGTAACATTGAGAATATCACTATATATTGTTGCAACACCGCCGCCACGACCAGTCTGACGGGGCTCATGCTTATAACAGTAGCTTGGTGGAGTAGACTCATTTAGACCAATATAATCATTAGGTTTTAGCCAGGTTTCAGTCAAGCAGAGTACATCAAAACGATTATCTGTGATCATTTCATTTACAATAACTGCTTTGGGTGAGAGTGATCTAATGTTTAGGAGCCCAAACTTTAAAAATTGTTTTTGTTCATTTATTTTACATTTTTCTGGTTTAATCACGATAAGATTTTTTCTAGATCCTGCATTAAATTTATATTTTGACCTCACTATTCGGGGAACAGACACAGTCTTTATAGATTGGACAGCACAAGTACTTCTATCATTTAAGCGGGTAGAACACAAGTCATCAGGGCAGTTATTTGAGATTTGACTTACTAGTCATATGGAGCGTAGCGTCCTGGAGATGTTGTCCGACATGAGTTCCGCTCCGACTCTGCTGGGGTGCAGGCCATCAGCGCGAAAAAGCCTAGGACGCTCCCAGAAAAGATTCCAATTATTAACAAAGAGCAGTTTCTCGGGGTTTCGGAAGCCGTGCTGCGGTCCTTCCCCCCGGGGAGCGGGCGCGACGCTCCGCCTGTCTTTCTCCAAGGAGATTGATACGGAGGGTGTCAAAGAGCTCGCCAGTCACACAAGCATCAGTTACACAAGCAATATTATGCCTGATATTATAATGAGCAGCATTAATAGGGAGCAGAGCTTGCGCAGTCGGCTCTCGGGGGCGGATTGTGCTTTTACCACTGTTAAGCGCTCCGCACTCGCCGGGCACGCTCCGAGGAGTGTGTCCGTGCCTGTGATCTTGCGATCCCACTGCTGCTGAGGCACGGCGGCGACTGAGATCATGGGGATCTAGATCACTGGGGGCTAGAGCAGCTTGTACGGCCATCTCCTGCCGGTCCGCCGCTTCAGAGCACCGAGCTAGCTGCTCTAGGTCCTCTACTTTTTTCTCGCGAGACTGGTTCCCTTAGGAGGTCACCTGGCGGTGTGGGAGCCCCTGTCAAGTGTGCTTCATTGGGTCCTTTCCCGAGCAGGCTCTGGTCTAGTCTTCCTAGCAGACGATGTGGGTCTGAGGGCCGTCATTATCAATAGGAGACTTCAGCTATGAAAGTCCTGATGCTGTGGCTCAGGACCTCGGAGGGCAGGCCCCTCTGGGGAAGAGAGGTTCACATCGCATTACACGGTGCCCGTCTCCCCCCAGTGCCATCACACCGCATTACACGGTGCCCGTCTCTCCTCAGTGCCCTCAGGAGGTCGGTCTGCCAACCCTGCCGTGTTCCAGGGCGCAGCGGTCTCCGGCGAGCGCTTCTTTCAGTTACCGCCCGGCAACGTAGCGGTACTAAGAGGCTTGCGGCCTCTGCGGAGGCCTCCAGAGCAGCTACTTCGGCCGTCCCCTGCCGGTGTGCCGCTTCAGGGCACCGAACTAGCCGTTCTGGGCACACCAGAGATCAGTCGCGAGAGACTTATTCCCTTAGTAGATCATTTAGCAGCGTGGAAGCTACTGCCAAATGTGTCTCAATGGCTACAGAATCCAGTTCGGTTCTCGTCCGCCTCGATTCAACGGGGTCACCCCCACCGATTTGTCCCGAGCAGGCTCTGGTATTAGAACAAGAAGTAGTTACTCTCTTAAAGAAGGAGGTCATCGATGTGGTCGCTCTGCACGAGATAGACTCC
>NW_015625591.1:0-1813 GCF_001515625.1 Sinocyclocheilus rhinocerous | reverse complement strand
GTCACTGCATACGCGAGCGACGGACGCGTCCCTCACGGGTTGGGGTGCAGTCATGAGTGGCCACCCTGCCCGCGGTCTGTGGAGTGGTCGCCATCTGACGTGGCATATCAATTGTCTGGAGATGCTGGCCGTGTTTTGAGCTCTGAAACACTTTCTCCCATACCTAAGAGGTCACCATGTGTTGGTGCGCCCCGACAACACAGCGGTGGTCTTTTACATCAACCACCAGGGAGGTCTGCGTTTGCGCCCCTTGTACAAGCTGGCGCACCAGATCCTTGTGTGGTCCCAGGGCAAACTCCTCTCGCTGAGCTTGTGTGGTCCCAGGGCAAACTTCTCTCGCTGAGAGCAGTTTACATTCCTGGGCATCTCTATTTGGGAGCAGACATCCTGTCGAGGCAGGGGCTGAGGCCCGGGGAATGGATGCTTCACCCCGAGGTGGTGAAGCAGATATGGAGAGTGTTTGGCCAGGCTCAGGTGGACCTGTTGCAACTCATATGACATCCCACTGTCCCCTCTGGTTCTCTCTGACTCATCCAGCTCCACTGGGGCTGGATGCCATGGTACAGACGTGGCAGAGGCTTCGTCTGTACGCCTTTCCTCCGATTGTTCTGCTCCCGGGAATTCTGGAGAGAGTGCGCCGGGACGGTGCCCATCTGTTGTTAGTATCCCCATTCTGGCCGGGCCGAGATGGTTCTCGGGCCTGATTTCTCTTCTCGACAGCGCTCTATGGGAGATTCCCGTCAGGAGAGATCTCCTCTCACAGGCGGAGGGCGCGCCCCCGCCCGGAGCTGTGGAAGCTGTGGGTGTGGCCTCTGAGGAGGCACAACTCATAACTTCCGGTCTCTCAACCGAGGTTGTTGAGACTATCCTCCATCCAGAGCTCCCTCTATGAGGAAACTGTATTTCTGCGGAGACCGCCAGCCCGACCCAGCTAACTGCCCGTTTGGTACAGTTCTGGAGTTCCTGCAGGCCTATTTATCCGCAGGGTTGACACTAGGGCTGTGCGATTTGGGGGAAAATTTCAAATTGCGATTTTTTTTTGACAGACGTGGCGGCCATTGCGGCCTACCACGCCCCTCTCGTGGCCATTCAGTGGGAAGACACCCTCTTCTTACACGTTTCCTCTGCGGTGCGCTGAGGCCGAGGCCTCAGGCCAAAGAAGCTTATGCTAAGTGGTGGATCAGGATGCTATTCCATAGCCTCGAGTCCTCTGATCTCCCCTCTCCTTTGGGGTCAAAGCTCACTCCTCCAGAAGTTGGCCTTCGGGACGGCGGGCCCCGCCTACTTAGCCACTCCTGGCTCCCCTTTCTCTCGCCTTAGTTGTGCTCTTCCACACTAGGCAGGGATTTGCAAGCCTGGCGGTGTGGGCATTCTCGTTCCCAAAGCGTTCTCCGATGCAGCTCGAGTTCCTGTCTCGTACCAGCAGGGATTGTAGGTGGGGGGAGTGAATGTACAGCGCTCTCTCCCACCTTCAATACCACGACTGAGGTGCCCTTGAGCAAGGCACCGAACCTCCAACTGCTCCCTGGGCGCCGCAGCAAAAATGGCTGCCCACTCTGGGTGTGTGTTCACTGTGTGTGTGTGTTCACTGCTGTGTGTGTGCACTTTGGATGGGATAAATGCAGAGCACTAATTCCGAGTATGGGTCACCATACTTGGCCACATGTCACATGTCACGTCACTTTATCAACAGTAACCAATAGGTCTGAGAGGAAATCTGCAAATTATTTTAGGAAATCTGTATACACAGTATGTACACAGTAGCCAAAGCAAGAGATACAATAGATTTATTTTGCATATCTGACAGTGTAAC
>NW_015625590.1:3011189-3062281 GCF_001515625.1 Sinocyclocheilus rhinocerous | reverse complement strand
TGCGGAGGAATGTAAATACTGACGAGAATGAATGAGCAAAACTCAACGAGCTCCAGGTAGAAAGTCAAACTAACAAAAACATAAAAACAACTGCGGAGCACGCCACGGAGGCAGCCATCACCGTCGGCGCCATCTCATTGTCCTCATTGTTATGCAAGTATAAAAGGCTGTACTATCTTATATGAAGACACATTTTTTTTTACCATATTATTTTTTATTAAATTCTTTGATGCGCTTCTGCTTGAAGGTTAACTAATGGCTTTTAATGATCAGCTAGTTGTTCTATTTCTCTCTCTCTCTCTATTATAAAAATAATAATAATAATAGTATTTATTTATGTTTTGTTTTATTTTCCACAGGTTCTTTCATTTGTGCCAACGAAATCCTCCGTTTTAGATGTTAATTTGATTTTTCTTTTTTGTTTTCCCCTCTTTGATTAGAGTGCCAGCATTGTCTGGTGCATTAGGTGTTAGGCAGTTTGCATGATAAAAACACTCTTGAAAAAATTGTATCTATATATTCATCCCCTCTACAGCACCGTTACTATATCCATAGATATGCAGATGGATGTTTTTGGCCATTGTGTGACGTCTCACTGTTTTTTGAGCATCCTGCAATGAACAATGCACTTTTAAGATGCTGTGACAAGTTAAATTAGTCCAACTTTTAAAAATGCTAGATGAGCAGTTGTCAGATTTGACTATATTGTGTGTTATAGCCGGCTCATTGTATTGGCCAATCAGAATCCATGACTGGAGCCATCTAGCCTTTTTTTGACATCAGAATATTAGTCAAAAGACCAGAGTCAACCCCTTGTTTTCACAGGAGCTGTGTTACATTAGTAGCAGAGCCAATAGCACTATGCACTATACGTTTTATTGCCAAACTGTATGTTAATGCTAATCTATGATGCATGATATAATCACTTCTTGTGAAGCGGCAGACAGTCGGTCGAATTAAGAGTCAGACGCAGCAAATCATTAGTGGTTGCTTTCAAAGCCAATTGTTTTGTCAATGAAGCACAGGCTATTGATCATCTTCATTTACATGGAGTGCTCGATCAGCTCCGCGTCAGTGTCAATAATCTGGCCTCTTTGGTTCCAGTTTTGTCTGTAGTTAGGCTCCTGACATCCTTAATTTATTACTGAGGTTTGAGCAACTTATGTACACTTAGCCACGGCTCCAATAGAATACCTGACTTGTTAGATTGGTATTCTGTCTGATGTAGCCCCACTGGGTTGGGCAGTGCTGATGCCATGCTTATTACCACAAGACTAATATCCTGTGGAAAGCAAAGTGCCCAGCACAGCGTCTTACCAGAAACATTCTGTTAAGATGGTTAATATGGCAGGCCAGGCTGTGCCAGCTGAGTGCAGAACACCTAAAGAGGATTAATATCTGCCTTTATCACAAGCAGCAGCCACTGCTTTCACTTAACTCCTATCTCCTTGATGAAGGTAGAGAGGAAATAACTACACACGAGTTAGAAAGTGTGAGAAAGCTTTCTATGAGAAAGTGGAACTTGATCTTGTAATGCGTTTTGGGAACTTAAACATTGGGTTTTGTGTTCATAAATAAAAATGTTCTAGCCTTTTTTGTTTTGTTTCAGTTTTATTAAAAAAAATTTTTTTCTTTGCTTTGCTTTTTATTATTTTATTTTTGTTGTTTTTTTCTTTGCTTTGCTGTGCTTTGTTTTTGTGTGTGTTTTTTGTTTTTTTGTTTTGCTTTTAGTTTTCAAAAGTTTGGGTAAGATAAAAAAAAAATGTTTTGAAAGAAGTCTCTTGACTTCTCTTGGCTCACCAAGGCTGCATTTACTTAAATCATACAGTAAAAAAAAAAAGGTAATATTGTGAAATATTAGGATTCAAAATAAATGTTTTCTGTTTTAATATATCTTAATTGTAATTTATTCCTATGATGGCAAAACTGAATTTTTAGCAGCCATTACTCCAGTCTTGTTGTCACATGATCCTTAAGAAATTATTCTGTCACTTTTGATCAAATGCATCTTTTGTTTTGCTTTTAGTTTTCAAAAGTTTGGGTAAGATAAAAAAAAAATGTTTTGAAAGAAGTCTCTTGACTTCTCTTGGCTCACCAAGGCTGCATTTACTTAAATCATACAGTAAAAAAAAAAGGTAATATTGTGAAATATTAGGATTCAAAATAAATGTTTTCTGTTTTAATATATCTTAATTGTAATTTATTCCTATGATGGCAAAACTGAATTTTTAGCAGCCATTACTCCAGTCTTGTTGTCACATGATCCTTAAGAAATTATTCTGTCACTTTTGATCAATTTAATGCATCTTGCTCAAAAGTAATTATTCACACTCATTTCCTTGATTCTTTTACATTAATTTATAAATATGTAAAATAATAAAATAATATGGTTAAGTATTGAGACTATTTCGACTAACTAATCACTGCTCTGTCTGTCTTTTGCAGGACAATTCCCCCTTATTGTTGTGTGGATCTTTATTCCTTGAGGACAGGAGAGATGGTCAAGTCCATACAGTTTAAAACGCCCATCTATGATCTGCATTGCAACAAAAGGTTCATTTACACACATTTTATCCTGCATTTTACCTTGTAATCATTTTAAATACAGCATTAGGCTAATGTACGCTTATATATATATTTTTCCAATGCAATCTCCATCCCTCGATGACCAAAGGATCCTCGTCGTTAGTCTTCAAGAAAAGATCGCTGCATTTGACAGCTGCACCTTTATGAAAAAGTTCTTTGTCACAAGTAAGTGCTTCACGTTATAGATGTGTCTGCTGAACTTGACCCTTCTTGACCTTCTGTAGTCTCCAACGCAACTTTTCTCTGCCTCTTTGATCTGCTGCTTGGCAAAACAGGAAACCTAGTCTTGATTAATCCTCTTTGCACACTGACTTCATTAAACCCACAAAACCCTCATACGTGCTGTCACACCAACAGAGACGTTTTTCCCTGTGTCACTCCTCACGGCTATACGATATCAAAGCTCATCCACAATTCCACAGGCCTGCTTGTTTACACAAATGGCTTTTGTTTTATAATGTGTCAGAGCTGGGCATTACCAGAAACGTCTGTGTCAAACTTCCATTGCTCACCGTAAACAATAACAAACAAATGCATATTGTCACTCAGCCCAGCTCTAGCACATAAAGAGCCATTTCCTCTCCTCCAGGCCGGACCACGGGCGAAATCCGAATGGCTTTTTTGCACGCTTGAAGGAGATGCTGTTCATAAGGTCCCAACTCTCATGTGTGTGACTGGTCTCTGGGTATGGTTTCAGAAGAATAAACTGTCCATGTCACAATGTGAAACCAGGCCTCCTGCTGCCCACTTAAGCAATCGTCTGTTGTAAATTGCCATTAGTGTTGTTTTAATGGCTCTCATTATCTATCCGACTTCCCTGTCAACGTCTGCGCCACAGGAAACGGGCATGGTCAATAACCCTTTACATCATTAATCGCTTCTCTAAAGCTTCCCCAACATAGGAAGAACAAGACTAGACTTATTTTTTAAAGCGACAGACTGAAGACCAGAGTTATTATAGTTAACCAAAAAGAAAAAGAAAAAAAAAGAAACTATAAAAAACTTCTTTAAGTTAATTTCTGAAATGTAAATCATTTTTTAAACGTTTTAACATGCTGCTAATTATAATTCAAAGCAAAGCTCATACATTTGGATTTGTGCCAAATGAGAGAGGTACGTGAGCCCAAGTGTATTTGTATAGCGCATTTCTCACACACTGGTAGATTTAGTTTTGCTTTAAATAAATTTGTTTAGACTTGGCTTTTATAACAAATGTTGTTTATAATGAATGCCACTATAATTTATGTTTGTTTTATACTTATATTTTTAATAATCCCTCTTCTTTTCTGAATACCGTTAAATTGAAAGGATTTGTTGTGGCGTGAGGGGAGCTAAAATACATGCTTATAGTGTTTATGATGTAATGTTTGTAAATGTTTAATTTTGTTACATTTCAGTATTTTTACATTTATTTCTCAATATAATGATAAAAGATGTGTTTGATGTAAGATGTTTTTTTTCTCTTAATGCATTTTTCCAGAAAATACAGTACTTGAAATAATGTAAATGTTAACTGAAAAATAAATATTTCAGCTAGTTGCCAAGGCAACATTTCTAATTTTCAATTAGAAAAAATTCAACCAAAATTAAAACAGAAATAAATTAATAAAAACTAATAAAATGCCAAAAACACATGAGGAAAAATTACTAAAACTAACTGAAAGTAAAATGAAAACAGAAAATAGCTTAATTCAAATTAATTCAGAAATTAACTAATTCAAAATAATTATAAAATCTATAATAGTATCTCAGTGATACTAAAATAACACTTCCAAAGACATCGAACAATACAAACTATGAAGCCTGTTCGTTTTTTCTCATTACTTTTATGTTATTTGGGGTGGAAGCGTTGAATGAGGTCTTCTCTTTCTGACTGTGAGATCACAAAACAATGGTGAAAATCCCCCAAGCCCAGCTCACAGGATGTGTTAAACATATGTTATCTTACTGCATTGGCTCCCTCCACTTTGGAAAGGCACAAAAGGCTTTTGCATTACTGCACTTGTGGCTTACCTCAGGCCCCATTCACCCGAGTTTCAGATCCTGACTCAACACCCTAAATTACTGTCTGCAAATATTTTATATTCACTCCATGCTATAAATTATTGTCAGAGCACTTCACACTGTGATATGCACTTGCATAACCTTTCTGTGTACAAAGACAGAGAAAGATGTTTGGTATTTCTGTGCTTATTTATTAGCTTTAAGTTTAATAATAAGTTTAATAATCTGATTTGCATTTGCTTGCATGTTTGCCCTGTTTGTATGTGATGTACAGCTACATTATCATGGCATGTGGGACTGATACGGATTCTGTCTGTATTGCTCTCATGGGTCAATCTGTCTGGCAGTTAATAAGCTGAGGAGCCATCATACTGTCACAAAATGCCATAACCCTTATTTAACCTCTGGTATTACTCCAACCCTAAGCTCTAGTAAAACACATTCTTGGGTGAGATGCTGCTATGATGGATTATTTATGTGTTCTTTGTGCTGTTATTTAGTTTATCTCTTATATCGGTGTGTTTTCCTTTGTGTTGCAGGCTGCTACCCCTGTCCTGGGCCCAACCTAAACCCCATAGCTCTGGGAAGCCGGTGGTTGGCCTATGCTGAGAACAAGGTAGTACAAACACCCAGTATTTTAAACCACTCCAGATGCACCCAAATACTTTTTTTTTTTTTTTTTTTTTTAAGAAAGACAACAACTATATTTAATTTATATTATTTTATCTGTAGTACATTTTGTTGTGCTCCTTCCAGATTTTTTTAAACACAAGAACATGCTCTTGTGAACCCCTAACACCTAATAGTCAGCCTAAGTGTTCAGGCCTTCCTTTAGACTTCCTTAAGATTTGTTGCTTTGCTTAACCCTAAATCAAACTACAGTCGTCTTATGAATGTTTTTATTTCTTACGAATTGCACATATCATTATAAAGACAATGCGTGTCATATCGATAGGAGCTAACAATATAATGTGACATATTATTATTAAGTAGACCCTTGATTCACCATCATTTATGTAATGGGTGCGGTTTGTTTGCCTTAGAGAGGCCACTTGCTGCCTAATAATGGACAGATGGGACAGTGTGTCTGGGCAAAGGTAATGAGTTTCTGGCCAATGGCAGCTGAAGTGTTGTATAGGTCAGGGACATGGACCCTAGAGGCAGTGCATCGTAGAATGGGGCTGAAGAACTGTTTGTTGTCCTAATGGCATCCTCCTCCTCTTACTCACCGTGCCCGCCTGCAGACGTCCTGGCGCGGGCTGTGACAGGCCTCTGTGGGTTAATGAGTGCTGGGGAGCTGAAAGGTTCTGGATGATAATGTGACTCTGTTTTGTCTCTGTGTGTGTAGCTGATCCGGTGTCATCAGTCCCGTGGTGGGGCCTGTGGAGATAATGCCCAGTCCTACACTGCCACTGTCATCAGTGCTGCTAAAGTGAGTATGCGCTTCTTACCGCTGCCACGACAAGTCACAGTCTTCAACACACGGCACAGTGGCGTCAAAAAGTATTTGCACGCCTAAGCCACAAATAAATGTCAGTTAGATAGAATAAGCACACTTTTATAGTAATGCATTTCTCTCACACACACACACACACACACACACACACACACAAAGGTATTACTTTCAAGTTATCTAACATTAATGGGTTATTTAGGGTAAAAAGTAGTACGTTTTCGAGAAAAAGCATTATTTATTTGCAGATGCCCCATGGTTTGATATTTTGTATCTAATGCAGTGAAATCCATGTATTTTGAGTGGCATTATTGTCCAAATATATTTTGGGGCCACAAGGATGCATTTGTCCACACGTTTGACCAACAAATGCTTTGTCCGAACTTGTGGCATGATTTATGCACAGATGATTTCAGTTGTGTCTTGCTGAGATACTTCTTGTCCTTATGAGCATTATTACTTTTGTTTATAAGATTAAAACCAGCCATTCTTTTGTAAAATCTGACATTTATAACTTAAGGCTTAGGATCCCCACTGCGTTTAAAAATCATTCAACATGGTGATGAAATTATCTGTTCATTACTCGGGCCAAACTTTGTAATGTTTTTTATTTAAAACTGTAGAGCTTCAAGGACATTCAGGATGGTCACCCTTTTATTTTTAAGATATGATTGGCCCAGTGATCCTTGCATCTTGAAAGCTGTGTCACATTAATTTATGATAAGCCTCTTTCCAAGGCAATGAATCAAACCGTACAGATTAAACCTTTTAAGTGTTAGCTGGCTCTTGCAATTGTGTTTTTTTCTTTGCACTTATTTGTGTATTTTCAGTCATGCTTTCTTTCCTGTTTGCTCTGCTCTAAATGAAGCTCATAATGTGTGCTGTTCCACTCACTTTATTCACCATATAGCATCCCAGAACAGTCTTGGCATAGTCCTCAGTGATTAAGAGACCCACTAGAGTTCATTTAGTGGTGCCAGAACCTTGGTGCTTAACCTTTCATATAGTTCCAGTCTCCTCTCCTGGTTGCTTAATTGATTTATTAAGCCCACATCTGTATTCCCCGGCCGCCGTCCTGATCACCGCCTAATGAGTGCTAACGGCTTACGTGAGAGAAATGCCATTAGCCTTAATGGCGGTATACATCAAAAAGAGCATAGTAAAGGTTAGCGGAGAGGAAAACAAGGTTAAAAAAGCCTTGATATGCAGACAAGCCGTCTGCAGACGGGACTGTGATTTATAACCATCTCCTCTGCTCTGACACACGGTCCCTGTGCTGAGTGGCTCTGAGTGCGGCCGTCTGGGGGCCAGGGGGCCATCTCCCATCAATCCTGTAACACAATCACAAAAAAGGAGGGGGAGGGTGCCTTTTGCAAAATTGAATTCCTGCAAGGCACAGATTGTGTAAATGAGTGCGATGTGACCAAAAGAGAGATGTCATTGTGCCAGCCACAAGCCTGCATGAGCGGGGTGCCCCAGGGCTCTGTTTTCAGACCTCTGCTGTTGTGAACTGTGTTTGGGGTAAGTGGATAGCACAGCTTAAGTAGGGTCTCCTCTAGTTCTCACTTAATGGAGTGAGCGTTGCTATATGTGTGTGTCTGTCTGCCAAGGCCCTGGAGAGCTTAATCAGGCATTCAGGCCAAGCGGCAGCATCAATACCTCGTGGCGCCTGTGTTTGTTGGGCCCTTTGGAGAATGCTCTGACAAGCCCACTAACTGACTGTGTGTAAATTGCTTTGCCCCATCAATTATTAAGAGAAGCGTTTGCCTCCTAATTGATCAACACTAATGTGTTTTCTAATCACTGCAGTTAGAGTTTTTAGTGCTAATCCAAATGGTCCCCATTGATCAGGGTCGGCGAGGGGAGGGGGTGGCCGACTGGTGGCAGACATTGCACCAACGGCCGTGCCAGAAATCGGACATCTCTTCTCAGCTCTCTTTTCAGAGTAAACATCGACACTCACTCGCACAAACACTAACCGTTAGCCTGCACGGCTAACTCACACACCTGTCTGTTGACATTGCCTCAAACAACACTGGATGCAAATATGTTTTTTAGGTCATTGCTCAACAAAATCTCTGGATGTGGAAACATTGTGGTATTGATTTGAGTGTTGCAATAGTACTTATGTTTAGCTGGCACAAATGTTGCTGAATGAAATGTTTTTCTTTTAACCCTTTGCATGAAGTATTGAATAATCAAAAATAGGTTTAATTTTACTTTAAAACATCTAAATCTAATTATTTTTTTTAAAAATGATGATATTAAAGATCCATCCATGCGATTAAATGTTAGTAGAAGATATTCCAGAGGTGCTGAGAACACGACACCTTGAACAGCATTTTGAGTTTCATTCTGTACATCATTATCATAAATCACTACAGCTTTTTGATTTTTAAATCTTTTTAAAGTTGTGTCTCTGTCTTCCTGTCAGACGTTGAAGACGGGCCTGACCATGGTGGGGAAAGTCGTGACCCAGTTCGCTGGTACACTGCCGCTACAAGAATACTTTTTGTGTGCAAAGAAAACAAAAATAACGACTTTATTCAACAATTTCTTCTCTTTCATGTCAGTCTTTGACGCGTGTTCACGAGAGTAACACAACACATGCATGTGGTGCTGCTGACTGGGCCTTGAATGTGTCAGTTGCGTTGCTGTCTATATGCAGGATCTGAAAGCTCTCAGATTTCAACAAGAAATACCTTAATTTGTGTTCCAAAGATGAATTTAATTGCCCAAACTTTTTTTTTTTTCGGTTTTAGTTTTTGTAAAAATTGAAATTTTCGTTTCTGTGTTTCGGTATTAAAAAACATTCTGTGCATCACTATCGTAAACCACTACAGCTTTTTGATTTTTAAATATTTTTAAAGTTCTGTCTTTGTCTTCCTGTCAGACGTTGAAGACGGGCCTGACCATGGTGGGGAAAGTCGTGACCCAGCTCGCTGGTACACTGCCATCAGGGGCACCCGACGAAGAGGCCACTGCCCATAGCGGTACCCGCCGCAGCCCTCACCAGCCTGGTGTGGTCACCATCATAGACACACACACTGTGGGAGAAGGACAGGTACGAAATGCTCACTTATACATCATAATCTGTACGTTTTTTTCCAGAGATGGAGGCTTGTGAATGATGGGATTTCTAGCACACAACAGTATCAAAACGGTGTGTCTGTTTATGGTACTTTCTTCACCCATCTGACCTTGATTCGAAAGAACCCGGATTCATTCCCCTTTTCTCTGAGATAAATAATCCATTAATCCCTTTCATAACTCATTCAGTATTAGTGCTTCTTGTGGCCCAAGGGGTTTGTCATCACCTTGTCATAAGAGCACATGCTTCACCGTTTGTTCACAGACTCCGTGCCAGGCCGCAGTCTCCTGATCTCATGATTTAGCCACTTCCTGTGACTGTTTTCCCCTTGGCTGGCACAGCCGTAGCCTTTTAGCATGAGATCAAAGGCAGGTCATCGCAGAAGCATTACGGAAAAGGTCTACTCTCTTTTTTTTCTTTTCCACCAAGGCCTGAATGTGTTAAAAGAGGACATGTAGGTGTGTGACACATGGTCACTTTAATAGAGCACTCAGTTTAAAGACTAACTTTAATATTTGCAGTTCTTCTGTTCAAGGATTTTTACTTGGAGAGAGGTTAAGTTGGAACAGGTTTTGCTATCCTGTTGATTCTGACCCATGTAAATAGATCCTCCCATTTAGTGGGCTGTTAAAAATGTGATGGTTAAACCCTCGATTCCCCAGAGAGTCTACCTTGACCCGGTCGACACGTTGCTCTCATTTGGAGGTGTGATTTATTCTGCTTATTTATAAACCTATACCACTCTGATTTGCCAGAGTCAACACTTTCTAAGAGAGGTTTCCTGTGTTTATATCGCCATCCGCTCCAAAGCCAACCTCACAAGAAGCTGCACTCCTCCCAAAGCGGACTAGTCATGCTTTCGATGTTCACACAAAACATCTTTATGGAATTTACTGTCAGTGCCATTCTCCCGTGACTCCAGCAGTGGTCTTTGCATTTTCTCTTGTGTTTTTTTGCCCCATCCACCCCACTCCCAGTCTCGGGGGACATGCCCAACCCCCTCATCATCATCATCCTCTGTATTTACTGCAAGAAGTTTATTTGCTCTGCACACTAATACTTTTTCGAAGCAATAGTATATTCCTGTACAGAACAACATTGTCTGTTTTTGCCCCTAGTAAAAGCGATCTGGTTTGTGTCACAGGGGCATTTTTTGCAGTCTGAAATAAATGTCTGGGTTTTAGAGCAAGGCTGTTTTCTGTTTGGACTGGATCCTATTAAAAGCTGCCTTGCTCCTTAATGCAACACTCCGCTAGATTTATCACTCTTCTCTCCGGCTGTCTCATGTCTGGACTTAGTTATAATCTCTTTCATGAGCAAACTTAACAGAGAATAGCCCCTTATGAGCAACACACTCTCCTTTTTCTTTCTTTCTTTTTTGCTTTCAACTTTGATAGGCTATTTGAAAAATATTGGAATTTATTTTGAATTTTAATATTTACACTCATTTTGGAGTAATACTTGATATTTTAAATGCAATAATAGTTTTACTACTTTTTGTTTTGTTTTGATTTTCATTTCTTTTATATTTGATTTATTAAGTAAATAAAGAAAAGTTAACATTGTCTTTATTTTGTTTTAAGTTTTATTTTTACTTTTTTTTAAAACTTGTTTTGTTTTTGTTTTTAATTTATTTAATATTTGGTTTATTGAGTAAATGAAGAAAAATGAACTCTCTTTTTGTTACTTTTTTGCTTTTATAAGTTTTTTATTGATCTCTTTATTTTTGATTACTCTTTATCCCTTCATCCCTATTTTCTTTTCTTTTTTCCTTTCCTTTCCTTTATTGATCTTTATTTTTGATTACTTTTTATCCCTTCATCCCTTTTCTTCTTTCCTTTCCTTTCCTTTCCTTTCCTGTCCTGTCCTGTCCTGTCCTGTCCTGTCCTGTCCTGTCCTGTAGTAATGTACATGAGGGGATGAATTACAGATTCACATTACATTTTTTTTTTTTTTTAAACTGGGAGCTATTCATCTCTTTTGGGTATCAAAATGTGAAGAGACGCTATAGAGTTTCTTCCTGCTGTGTTTGTTTTAACTCTTTCAACATGCCACTTTTTCTTCCTGTCTGATACAGAACTGTTGCAATGTGGGCTTTGGCAGAATATGCACATTGATCACAGTGGTCATGTGGGTTAGTCTTTATTTCTTTGAAGCCGTATTCATAAAACACACCAACATATTTGCGGACATCTTATAAAAATGTCTTTTTGAATTCCATAATGAAACTATTTTGCCGAACATGTGTCATTTAGAGCTAAAATCTGTGGAATGTGGATTAAAGTAGACACAAGGATAATTGTCAAGCACCCGCAAGAGGGCAACATGTTTAAGGCTGAATGACATGATGGGGAATGGATGATGATCATACAACAAAAAAAAGAACACATGGAAACCTTTTCAGCCCATTTTTTGCTCCATACAATGGAACACAACTTGGAACACACTTTGTTTTAAACAAAATGCCAAAACACATCTTTGTTAAACTGATTAAATCTTATGTAACTGTGAAGATCAGGTTGCACAGGCCACTGTAGCGCCAATGACCAGCTATGTGTCTAAAACACTGAGACGTGACGTAAACAAGAAGTCAGCCTTTATTTATGTAGCTCCATCAACTTACTGTAGCTTTATTGTATGTTTTTGGGTGTATATGTTTCAGGTTCTTGTTAGTGAGGATTCTGATGGAGAAGGAGTGATTGCGCATTTTCCAGCACATGATAAGCCTATATCCTGCATGGCATTTAATCCGAGTGGTAAGTGAACACCTCATTGTGATGCCTCACTGAGTCCTACCAAAGCACAAAACTCTAGGCACCTGGTCGGCAGGCGTTTACATGGTCTTAAAGGGGACGCGTTGTGGATATCCCTGCTTTTTTGTTTGATATGCAGTGCAGATTTATTCTGTTCACAATGCAAAGTTCTCTTCCTTGTCCACCCAGACCATTTATATAAACCAAACTGCAATGATATTGACCTGCTCTGATAACCAACACTGTACTGCACTGGTATGTGGAGATAAGCCAATCATAAAAGAGTGCATTTTCATATAGATGTCTTAAAGGTACAGTAGCAGTTTAAGTGGTAGTTAAGATTCTGTCATCTTGTACTTTTCTTTATGTCTTTCCAAACCTGTAGCCTATATGTCTTGCTTTTGTGGAACACAACTAGAAGTATTAAATGGTGATGTTGACTTCTCTTTTCCATATAGTCTTTCAAAGTTAAATTTAAAATTTAACAGAATTTTTATTTTTGGTTGAGCTATTCCTTTAATGCTAAGGGTGAAAAATGGACCTTTGACTGTTTTTAATGCAGGAAAGGTTGTCTAAGATTAAAAGGGGACTTCAAGGGGAAAAAGGAATGATACAAAAGTGTGAAATAAGGCCCATTTGAATAGGAGATGGCGGTGTCAGTCATGTCACCTTTATACATGTAACCTCATCTTGTTCCCTAAGCGTTACTGTCTGCTTGGCCCTTAAGATCTGTTGTTCTGAAAAGCAGCCATTGTGTATCTTCTGGTGAATCTGCCCCCAGGCACATCGGTCATTGTCATTTCTCCCTCATTTTCTTCTCTATCCATCCTTCTTTTTCTTTCCTCTTGTCTCTCCTTAACACGTAGTGGAATATTTAGTACTCATTGATCTTGTTCATGTCTGTCTCTCTTGAAGTGTATTGAGGTCAACAAAGCCCTCGGTCTCTTTCAGATGAAATACCCCAAGCACTGAACAGGTACAGTTTCAAACCTTAAAGATGAGAAGAGCTGTGCTTTTCAGAAGGCGTAGGACGGGCTCATAATTATTGGCACATTTAGTCAGCCACGTCACAACATGCTTTACTCATCATAAGGGCCACTATTCATTAATGCTGGATTTTGCACTTTGAGTTTTATTTATATTCAGGATTATTTTATTTTATTTTATTTTTTTAGGATTCTCTCCTGCTTGAGCACCATGACTTGATGCCACTAGGTCATGGCTCCAACCACTTCTTGGATTTTATGGAAAAATACAGTAAAACCATGGCAGCATTGTCCTCAACCTGCCCTTGAACGAGCATCTTGGCTCATTTTAATAGGCAGTTATCTGATCACTTTTCAATTTTACATATAGTCATGTTTGTTTCTCCGGATATCCAGTCCAGTCACAATGGCTCATTGTAAGGTGCGTGTTGCAGATTGAGAGTCCTTTTAATAAGAAGGTGCTGAAAGCTAATGATAGCCATTGCCCTAAGTGAAATCCTTCACATATCTGACCTTACTAAGGAACACTATGGGAGACTCCATTGAGGATGAGTCATTGTGTACATAAGTATACACCTCCAGGTGCGGATGATTTTTGCATAGGGTTACTAAAAGATTGTAAGGAAATGGTGCATATCTTAGTAGATCAAAACAATCCTGATGGATGTTCTGTATCAACCGCACAATATTGAACTGATGCCAAGCCATGCCACAAAACTCGTGCCTGTGAGCCATGATTGAGCTTGGGTGCAGTAATATTATAAAGAGGATTTATGCAAAGAGTAGTTTAGAACAAGTAAATATAATTGATTCATTTATGATTGATTAATTAATTAAAATATTTTATTTATTATTATAAATAAAAGATTGTGGAAATTGACATTGATCTACTTTTTGTTTAATTTTAATTAAATGTATTTTTTTATTTAAAATAGATTTTATTCTAATTACAGCACTGTACTGTTATTGTCATTGTCTTATTTGTATCAAATTATATCTGTTTCTATTTTAAGAGAAACATTTGAGAATTTTTTTTATTCAATACATAAATTAACTATTAAGTCAGAAAATTGTCTATTATGTATAAAGTCATTGTCTATTAAGAGTAATTGCTGAAGTTAAGTTATTATCTATTGACACTAACAGCCTTGTTTGCTTTTAGTATTTTTTTCTGTATTAATTATTTATTACTATTAATTATTTCTTCTCAGTTTGGAAGCCCCGTGTTCTTGCCTTTTAATTTTACTGCATTATTGAACCATTGCATTCTTTAGATTTGTGTATAAAATGAGGGAATAAAATGCAGTGAATTACACCCTTCTAATTAGATTGTCCTGACCTCACTTTGGACAGAACATGTTTGTCTCTAGGTGGCGCTATTGGTTAACCTTTAGACCTCAGAGTAGCAAGCCACCTTTTCCTCATTAGCATGTGTGGAGCAGGAGGTGGAGGTGAAGTCAGTGTCCCATCACTATGGTCAACTGCACTGGAACTTTCAGCCCAGTGGTTCTTCTATCTTTATGAGTCAGTTAGAGAAAAGTGCTATGGATCACAGAGCAAAGCAAACATACAGTCAACAATCAAGGCCTGCTCAGGGACATTACTTCTACAAATATTAGTGCGAATGTGTGTTTTTCTTAGATCAACAAAGAATTGAAGGTCTCAAAAAAAAAAAACTAATGTGACTACATAACCATCCTATCAAACTGAAATGCTGCAGAGAGAATTATGTGAACGGCTCAACAATAATGATGGTGTAAAGTCATGTGTGAGAGACACATTACCAGTATTATCAAAAAAGTGTGATGATGATAAGCAATCATCATGCCTTTTTTTTTTTTTCAGCAAAAACAGTTTTTTTTTGTTTTGTTTTTTTTGACACATACAATGTTGGTAAACATATATTCATGTTATATGTCATTATTTATTTTTTTATATGTACACTACCACTCAAAAGTTTGCAGTTGGTGTTTTTGAAGTGTTTTTGAAAAGACACTTATGCTCATCAAGGCTGCATTTATTTGATCAAAAATATAGTAAAAACAGCAAGACGTGAAATTATTTCTATTTTAATATGTTTTAAGTGTCTTAAGTGTCACATGATCATTCAGAAATCATTCTAATATGCTGATTTGTTGCTCAAGAAGCATTTCTTATCAATGTTGAAAACAGTTGTATTACTTGTTTTTTCTTCTTTTTTGTAAACCGTGATGATGCTTTTTTTGTCTAAGGACTCTTTGATGAATAGAAAGTTCAAAAGAACCGCTTTTATTTGAAATCTTGTGTAACATTATTAAATGTTTTTACTGTCACTTTCAATCAATTTAATGGCTTAATAGGAGTGTTAAATACAAATCCAGCCAGGCTAACTGAAAAAGACTTATTGTTAAATCCTGACCTGTGTTTGAGAATCACAGCTTTTGGTTCGGTCTATCTCATGTGAAGGCTTGGTGTAATGTTTTGGTTACTCTTTCACTGAAGATTATTGTCCCAGCCTAGGGAGGCCCCAGCTCTGGTCCCCTGAGTGCTGAGCCCCCAGTGTGGCCCTTTGTCAGGCGTCCTCTGCCCTCATGAGGAGTGTGCTCTGGGGCGGCTTGTTTTAGATAACAGTGGGGTGCTGTAAACTTCAAACAGCTTGACCTTCACCTGCCAGCTTTATTCAGAAATAATGGGATGTGTCTGTTATCACCTCATTTGCTTGGGCATAAATCGAAAGGGCTATAATAATTGTTTTGAGTTATGAAATTGTTTGGCACCAGGAAGGCTGGAAGAAATCCCCGTAGTCCCCTATACAGAAAAGAGCCTCCAGATATGCTGACTAACAAGATCAGGCTAAACTTTCCCTGAGACCGGTGTTCACATTCATGCCGTAATTTACGTTCTTGACATCATTAACACATGATCAAAAACAGCTCTTTGAGATTTGCAAGAAATGCCTTCTCGGCACTGTGAAGAAACATGAACGGCAGCTTTAAGTGAAAAGTTTAGCCTCGTACATCTAGCCTGACTTGTCCCAAATTAACAGTGTTGAAGCCACAGTGGAAAGTGTCACTCCGGCCACAGGGCCGACCACAGCTCCATCCAGACGGTTTTGATTTCAGAGAGGGAAAAGGCCAACTTGAAAAGAATCAATGTGGTGACTTGACATTGGAGGAACGTACAAACCCCCAAAAAAAAAAAAAAAAAAAAAAAAACCCCAAAAAACAAAAGCACTTATGTAAGAAATCCAACTCAACAGTGTGTGTTGGACGAAAAACAGAAGGGCGAGGGTAGAAAATGGCAGCCAGTCGGGTAGCTGGCGCTTGTGCTGTGGTGTTGGAGCTTCTATTCATAGGCACATAATTAAAGGATGTTGCTCTGAACAGCGGCGTGCAGGACTCACTTTAGCCAGAGTATCTGTTTTTCACTCCTTGTTCTCTGCTGATCTCTCCTCTCCCCTTTGAGGATGTTTCTGCAAAGTTTAAATGGCGCTAAACTGGTCTTAATCGATAGCAGAGTGAGCGATTGGTGTAAGGGTACGGTCGCGTGCAGTACGAGGGTGGACAGGTCTCACGGCCCATGAGACACTGTAATTCCACTCAATCACGGAACTGATAAGCATCAAGGAATCTGCTCTTGCGAGACAGCTTAGTTTAGCTCAGTTCATTCTGGCAAGTGTTTGCTTGCGGGTTCTTAAGGGGAAGGGTGAGCTGAAGTGCCTGTTTGTCTGTTGCGGATGTGGCCTTTCTTGCACCCACTCCTATGAGTCACTCACAAACACCCAGCTGGAGTGTTGTAGATTTTAGATTCATGTTGTTTAGAAAACAAAATGTATAGAAAAGCAAAGTTTGATTTATATATATATATATATATAAAAAAAGGAAATAAAAAAGATATATTATAAATGACCAAAGTTACACTTATAATGTGGTCCAAATATATATATATATAAGGTTATGGTGTAAAAAAAAACATTAATTCATTCATTCTTTCATTCTTTAATGATGACAGGGACATCATATGCAGTTCTCAGTTTGAGTTTGTAATAAGCCATGTCTTCATGCAGAGGTAGCAATTAAGGATGGATCTGAAGTCCTCTGCTTCATTGAAAAAGCTTGTTTGTTGGGTTTAGAAACTATCATTTGGCAAGATTCACACACAAATTTGTCTCTGTGTGTGTTTTAATGGGGCTGTGACCGTGTATCACATTCCATTTTGCGCCGTGCCTGTGCACAGTGGGACAGTCGGAAGGGATTAAAGGCCCAGACTGAGATGTCGCCTTTTAATGCACATTGCAAGCGAAGAGCGGAACATTAGTGGAATTTGCCTGAAGCATGAGCTCTATTTTATAATGGCATTATGAAATCTGATGATGTTTTTTCAATGTTCTTTTTTTTTGCTAATCTTTCATATTCTTTTCCCCCCAGATATAGAAATTCTGCACAATACCTGTTAAAATCCCTGATCACTCATCTTTTTATTGTAATTCTTTTCTTTTCTTTTTTATAAACTTTTTTTTGTAGTTCAGTTTTTTCAGTTTGTAGTTGTAAAACCTTAGTCAGATGCTTTGGTTTCAAGGCTGCAATGGAAACATCCTCTCTGATCCCCCTTTCATTCCTCTTGACCTGAGAAGAGTTACTTCTCTTCTTCACCTCTAGTTTGTTTTTGTAGGAAGGATTGCCTGTGTGGACCACGTTTTTGCTGACAGCTTTATGCTGTTACGCTCCGAGGCTTTTTAGCAGTTGTATTAGTTTGATTGGCCAGTTGGCTTTAGTCTCCAAAAGTTCCACCAGATTCCCAAGGAACATCCGAAGTTAGTTTTCCAAACACCTCAGCTGCAATGAATGATCCATTGTCCTGAGAAAATCTCAAGGTCAGCCCCCAAATTAAGGGCATTAATGTTGAAGCGCGGCATGAAGAATTGTAGAATTGTATTTGCTGTGGTAAATGTTTCAGAGGATTAATTAGCTCACAGAACCCTTTAAAATAAAAGAGAGCGCTGAAATGGAAAGAGATTATAGCGACTGTCTGTTTCCTGAGAAAGGATTACTCTCTTTCCATACTCCTCCTTTCTGCAGTCAGACTCTTATCTAGAGATTGTGGTTTAGCTCATTTATTTGGGGCTTTCAAAAATCACACAAAAGCCTGTTTTAGGCTGACTAAGCTTTAAGGAGACTGTGCTTTTCCACCGCTGGGCGCAAAATAGATTTGCACTGCTGTCAAGCATCAACTGCATTTTGTGGCCATAGACAGATCCACAACAAGAACCTATACGAGAGCGATTTCATGGCTGCATAAATTGTTAGCTGAGGATAACAAGGCAGTGTTCACAATTAACACTTGCCAAATGCCACATGCTGTTTTTTTTATATCGTGTATATAATGTTGTCATTTGGCCTACAGCGAATTGTAAGAATGATAATCTGACTGGTGTAAATAACATTGAGTGAATCAAATCATACAAATTATTTACTAAAGAAAATAATTTTGACTTGCATGACATTTATTAACTTTTGTCTCCGAGAGAAAACTTTTGTTTTCTCTCCAGAACTCAGTGGCAGCACATATAATGAAATCTTCTTCATCTCTCAATTAAACACTTCAGTCATAAAAAAAGATGTCATTAAACAAATAAAAAATTTTTACTGTCTTTATTTTGTTTCTACATTAATTTGAAGATTGAATGTGAAATTATTGCAATATAAAAGTGTATTTAAAAACATTAATGTTAGGTGGGATTAAACGTGATTAATTTCAAGAAAATATGCGATTAATTAGTTAATTGTTTTTAATCGATAACAGCACTAATATATTCACATACACACTAACTACTGAGCAAAAGTCTTAGGCCATTAGTATTTTCACCAACAACAAAATGCTTTTAAGCCATTTAATTCTATCGTTTGCTGTAGTGTGTCAGTAGAAAATATCAGTTTACATTTCCAAACATTCCTTTAGCCATTAATTGTAATAATCCAGTGAGATTTTTGTATGCGCAAGGAGACTGACAACTGCCAGTGCTCCACGCAGAGTTCTGATCTCACCATAATCCAGTCCATCTGGAATGACATGAAGAATCTGAAAAAAATCGGAGACAGACTAAATCCAGAAGAACTGTGGCAAAATCTACAAGGCACTTGAAGAAAACTACCTGCTGTTATGCTGGGACACAGACAAGGTGAGGCGGATCCAAATGCAAGTAGTTTATTGACAAAACGAGAACGCAAACATAGGTAAATAACAAAGGAACACTGAGCAAGAACTGGAGCTAGACCTGAAATCTAAGACAGGAGCATCAACAAGCAAACAACAACTGACAAACAAGCACTGAAACACAGGGGTATATATACTGAGCTGAACTAATGAGTAACTATGGAAACTAACAAGCAGATGGGTGTGGTCCAATGAGGGTCCATGGCAACAAGCAAGGGAAAAGAGCAGCAGGGAAACATGAGCGGAACAAGGCAACAATGAAGACACAAGAGTCCATAAACAGAGACACAAGAAACACAGACAGGGATCGTGACACCTGCAAAGTTACCTGAAAAACTATGCGCAAGTGTACCTAGGACAAAAGCTGTTTTAAATGCAAAGGGTTGGCTACACCAAATATTGATTTGATTTAGTTAAAGGAGTCATCCGATGCTACATGCACTTTTACGAGTTGTTTGAACTGAAATGTGTGTTGGCAGGGTGTGCGCAACCACCCTATAATGATAAAAATCCACCCAGTGTTTTTTTTTTTAATCTACTAAAATCTTTACCCCTTTCTCAAATTGAGCCGATCTCAGATGCCTGTCTGTGTGACGTCACACAGACAGGCCCCTCCCACGATAGTTTGATTGACCGTAACGTTTCAGCACAGACTGGACTGGCGTCTTACCTAAGACCCGCATGAGTGAGCTGTCAGCAGTCCGCCATTGTTTCACTGCCGGAGCAGATGTAGACAAGAATGACTCCTAAGCGATTGAGGTATTCTGTTGTTGGATGTAATAATGAACATAGCAGTCGTCATTTACTCCTGACATCTGAGCCGCTGAAGACGCAGTGGATTACGTTTGTTTCTGAAGGGAATGCGCCCCCCAATCTACATAAATGCGTTTGTTCGCGCGAATCATTCGTGATCCAGCTTCACCTACAGAAGAAGTGAGTATATGGTTTTTTAAATTAATCTTTGCAAATCATCTTTCCTCTCAGAAGATAGGGGCGGGGTCAGCAGAGCTCATTAACATTTAAAGGAAAATGCTACAAAACGGCTTGCTCTGAAAAGAGCTGTTTTTGACAGGGTAAAAAAGGTGTTTTTTACACTACCATTGAGAAATTTTAACCAAACTATGTTACAGACTTTTTATTAAGACCCTGAAGAATCATATCAACTTGTGGAAAATGGGCATCGGATGACCCCTTTAATAGAAGTTATAGAAGCATCCTTACTTTACAGCATTTTTACACAAGTGCCACAAAAACTTTTCACAGTTCTATAGCTTTGCAGGAAGGTTTCTTAAAGCATCTTGGAGACGTTGCCACAGTTCTTCTGGATTTAGTCTGTCTCAATTTTTTCAGATTCTTTGTGTCATTCCAGACGGACTGGATGATGGTGAGATCAGATCTCTGTGTGGAGCTCTGACTGTTGTCAGTCTCCTTGTGCGCACAAAAATCTCACTGGATTATTACAATTAATGGCAAAATGAATGTTTGGAAATATAAACTGCTATGTCCTACTGACACATTACAGCAAAAGATAGAAATAACTGTCTTATCTGACTTATCCCAGGAAAGTATGATGCCTATTATTAAACAGAATTTCCTCCAAAAACAGCTCAGGAAATGTGAGTAAAAAGTGTGCAGATTCCGTGTGGGCCTAGTGATAACCTACACTTCCATCCTTCCTTAATGGGCATGACCTCGTTGTCACCTTGGTTACACTGGTTCTCTAGAATGCGAATTTCGTTGAAGTGTTGTATTAAAGTAATGATTGCCTCCTGCCGAGAAAAGGCCTTTATGATCTATTAATATTCAAGCTCTTACAGGTGGTTTGGCTGTAAAGCAAATATAAACATTCTCCTTCGTTACGCTTGAATGTGGATCAAATGAACCGTGAGCACCTTTTTCCTCCTCCCACCTACTTTTTCCCCCCTCCCTTCCTCAAAGCTCTCAATTTAATTGTGGATGTGGTTTCATAGCTAAGAGCGTTGAGTGCCTCTCCAAGCCAGCATGCCCACAGGAGCAGTGTACCATGTTTAAAGAGCATATCCTAGGTACCAACGTGCCTAGATAAACAGCATCCCTGGCCGCACGACGCTGTGAGATGTGCTCGCAAGCCCCCTCTGGAATCCACAGCAGTCATCCCTGCAACCCAGAGGAATGGAAACTGGAGACAGCATTACATCTGCCCGGCTTACCACGAGACACTGCACAGTTAGTTCACCAGGCCTCAATCTGCCACCCCGTCCTCGACTCCACACACACACACACACACACACAAACACAAGCCGCCTCCAGGTTGGGATCAAACAGCCCAGCTTTTAGAAGTTCTCACTTAGTCTGTAAAAGATTAACAAGTTATTGACTGAATTTTGACCCATGCCGGTCTCCTCCTCTTCTTAGTACTGTTATCTGATGGTTGGAGTGAGGGTGGCCTCTGGACTAAGTGAGTGTTGCTCGCTCCAGGCTTGAGTGGGCGGCTTTGATGTGAGATGTGCAACCCTGTGTGTGTGTGTGTGTGTTCCACAGCTTTCATAAACACCTCCACAAGTGCAGCATGACAGGAGAGGAGGCTATCCAATGGGCTCACAAAGGACCACAAACACGCACGCACGGTCGTGCTTTTACAACAAATGTGGGCAGCTACAAGGACAAAATGCTGTGATTGATGTGTTTATTTGTTCTTTTTTTTTTCTTGCATGAAGTTCGTGTCTGCGGTATTAGAGCGCACCGATTCCCAGCGTCCGCCCTTTAAAAGTTTATCCACATGTTTATAATTTGAGATTTCCTCTTTTTCAAAGGTCTTAGGCGAGTGTTGTTCATTTGAAAGGGATACTTTTGTTTCAGTCCTGCGACTTTGCCAAGTTGGAGGCCTCTGCTTGTCAGGCTGCTGAGATCATCGGAGTTGGTCGGCGAGAATGCCTAAGACACTTTTGAAATAAAACATGGCTATGAGGAGGTTTAGCAGATGTTTTGTGTTTAAAGACTTGTTAAGGGGAGAACAACAAAACAATGAATGCAAGTATGAAGAATCACTCTACAGCTAGCGAATGTCAGTTTGTTTGAGGTGCCTTTTAGCGAGAAACAGCCAAATCAGCTTGAAAGGATATTCTGGGGTGTATTTTGCAGTTCATATGAATGCAGTCCGTTCTAACTTGCAGAAGTAAATGCTTTTGATGATGTACGATTTCAAACGTTTTGAAATATAAATTAACAAACCCAATAAATCTTTATTAACATGTATTTTGAAATCGGATTTTAGGGTGTTTTCAGACCTGTAGGTCATTTGTTTTGTTCCAAAATGTGAACTTAAGTTGTTACAATGCTGCGTTTTCTTATTTGCTTTGTTTTCACAGGGCAACGTTTCAAAGTGCAGCAAAATTTGTTCAGTATTCAAAAAATGTAGTATATGTCGGGACACTATTCTTGCAATGCACCCGTTTTGGA
Source organism: Sinocyclocheilus rhinocerous (assembly GCF_001515625.1). Lineage (NCBI taxonomy): Eukaryota > Metazoa > Chordata > Actinopteri > Cypriniformes > Cyprinidae > Sinocyclocheilus > Sinocyclocheilus rhinocerous. The sequence continues at coordinate 3,039,778 of NW_015625590.1, read as the reverse complement.
GAAGAGCAATGACATTTTAAGCTGAAGAGCTTTGGTTTACTGCAATGACTAAAGCGCTCGCTCACCCACAGAATTAGACACTGCTGCTTTTTAAATATACTGCATTTCCTATTATGAATTATGATACAGCTTGATTCATTGGTCTTTTGAGTTGGTTGATTTCTCACCACAAGTGAACCACTTCAGAATTCGTTTTCAATCGTGCCGAGACCAACTTGTTCAGGCTATCCTGGACCGATTGTTTTGGTGAAGATCTGAGCACGATTGCAGTGTTCATATATTCTTCAAAGAACAGAAAGAAAACGTGCCAGAACATGTTGTTGTTTGTTATGCAAATGTAGAACGACAAAAGGGTGAGTAAATGATAACAATTTTTATTTTGGGTGAATTATCCCATTGTTCCTCCAAATATTTGATTACTGTAGGTATTATGTCATGTAGATGTGCGTTATTATTGTAGCTCGAGTACGCAAAACCCCCGTTTACTCACATAGTTTCTCGTTAAAAGTCATAAATTACTCGTTTGCCTTGAGGATGAGGTGTTATAAATAGGATGTGTCAAAAATTGCTTTAACATCTCAGGTTCCTGAAATTTTATGGCTGCTTACCAGCACAGAGAAGCTCTCTTTAATTTAGCTTCCCACAGGCCAACCAACTGACGCCTCTACGCGAGGCCCTGTGTTTCAACAAGGCCACAAAAGCCCCAGCACTCGGTTTCCATTCTCCACTGGCTTTTGGAGAACAGAGTGTACCATCAGCAAACTTGTGTCCCAACAAGCTGGCCAAGCCTCATCTGTCAAAGCCAGCGTGAGCGCGAGAGCGGCAGGGCGGCGGGGTGAGGTAGAGGAAGCTCCCAGATAAACATACCGCAGCGCCTAAACTCCTAATCACTCTGCGCTTCCGTTTGTAGCCTCTATAATTAGAAGGCACTCTCCATGTATTCCCAGTTGACGCAAATGCTTCTTGTGGCTTGGCACCTCATTTGGGGCGTGGGTTAGTTTATGGCCAGGCCGTAACTTGGTTTAGTCTTCTGATACAGCATAAATAGCTAACCGCTGTCTAATTCACTAGCCGACTCTGTTTTTTTTTTTCGTAGGCGAAATCTCAGCGTGACCCTTCCTTCGCTGCCGCAGCCCATCCCCTTTGCTTCCTGTCTTACTGCTCAATGAGATGGCAAAGCCACACCTAAAGCAGATGCTATTCATAAGTGTGAAAACGAAAATAACGTGGGCAGAAATAGGACAGATGAGCTCATCTAGCACGGCTGCTATTCCATTGTCATGTGTGCGGGAGTTCGTCTGATCTTCCAATAATAAACTCATTTTTAGTTTGTCAGACCACCCAATAAATGCTCGCCACAAATTAAACCCCTCTGTGAACTCGGCATTAGAGATTCAGCATTGGAAAATCACTAATTATTGTCATCTTAAATTACAACAGTGAGATCGAGAGCCAGCGGCTAAATCCATCTTAATCGTAGTGTTGGAGAAACTTTCCAAAGCGGTAGTGACCAGACTTTCATGTGTGTGGAAAATAGCCTGTAGAGCTGTCACACTGTTTTTAGAAACCAGTTGTATGCGGGGTTGCGTTGCCATGAAGATTTGCTTCGGGTTTTTTTCTAGTGTGGTTTAGTAAGTGTGTTGTTTACAGTAAGAGCTTATACTTTCTGTAGTTTCACTAACTTCAAATAAAAGTGGGAAAATGAGAGGCCCTGTCATCAGAGGTTCCACTTGGGTTCTCCTGCGGTTGTATTTAAAACAGATCCACATATTCTCTGGCCCGGACAGCTGAGGGAAGATCTTGGCATGCAGTTAATTCTAGAACACAAATTGCAGTGGAACACAATTGCCCTTTACAACCATGTAAACGTGTCTCATGAAATGCTCAGTACTTGATGGCATTCTGGGTGCCGTCGTTTTTGACTTGCAGTATGTTCTGCTCAGTTTAAGCTCAGAGTTGGTGCACTTAAAGCAAGTAAATGTTCAAATGCAATTTATATATGTTTAGAGTGGCCATTCCTGCCACTTTCATTGATAGATGAACGTGGACTAATCACTAGGCCACAATTCAGAAAGACTGAATCACTGGTCCCCAAATCCAAATAGTAAACCCCAAGAAAATTTAGCTCTAGGGCTGGGAAAATCCTAAAAACTTAAAAAGCATGGAGGATTTAATTTCTGTAGCCTCAGGAAGTGGGCAAAAAAATGCTGTATTGATTGCTTTTCCATATTAATCACAGAATTTAGTGCAAAGAAAAGCATTTTTTGCAGTGCACTTTCTATATCTAGTGTTATATATTTCATCTTACTGCTCCAAAAATTTAGATTTTTTATGTTCTAATGTTATCAGTGTAATAATTATTTAATCTCAGAAAACATTGTGATAAATTAGTTGTCACTTTTTTTAAATAGTTTTGTTGCTCAAAATTAAACACATCCTGTGTCACCAATGATCTGGGAAATAGTTTTTTGTTTGGTAGTGCTAAGAAGGTGCACTATGGTGAAATAAATGATGCTCTTTTCTGATCTACAGGTATGTTACTAGTGACTGCAGACACCCTTGGCCACGACTTCCACGTTTTCCAAATCTTGACTCACCCATGGGCGTCTTCCCAGAGTGCAGTTCATCATCTATACACACTTCATAGAGGAGAGACTGAGGCTAAGGTAATTATAATAATAATAATTCCTTACATTTATATAGCGTTTTTCTGGGCACTCAAAGCGCTTTACATAGAAGGGGGGAATCTCCTCAACCACCAGAACATATAAGAAGGTAAGAACATATGTGTATGCACACATTTACATAAAAGCTTTCAGCACTGTCCTTTAGCACGCACATATGGTACAAACTCATAAACTTGTATCCTCCAAAAGGAAGATGTATCAACGACAAAAAGAAGTCTTGCGTTCAAGTAATACATGGACAGTGTGGGATATTAATTCAAACTTCAAAGCTTCCCGTTCCATCCCTTGCTCACACGCACATGCCTATGTACACTCAGGCTATTTTCGGGGGAGTTATTGAGATGAAATATTGCCTTTCCGGACTCTTTTAATCATTAGCATAATCATTTAAAGTCTTTGTGGGCCACCCACGACTGTTTACGGTTGCCTGTGCTTGTATGGCTCTGGAAATGTGCAATTTGAACATGTTTTTCATCGTCAGTGAATCCCTGCATGTTATCTAAATAATGTCAGGAGACATAAGGCCACTGAGCTCCAGAAGAACACGGTACTGCTCTCTCGGCTTCTTTGTAGTATGTAGGGCAGTGTATGTTAGACAAAAAGTGTGGGTATGACCCATCTGATTGATCTTAAACATGACTATGAGATACATAACCCCTTGCTACTGTGGAATATGAATTGAATTGAATACTTTGTCATTGTACAATGTATGTACAACGAAATTCAAAGTGCAAGTGTATGTGAGTGTAAATTGTGTCACAGTTCAAAATGTTTTTTTTAATTTATTTATTTATTTTTACGTGTAGTCAGAGTCACAGCAACATGAATATTTTTGTACCTGGAGAAATTTTGCCCCCAGTACAAAACAAAATTATGTGGATCTATGTGAATATTTGTGCTCTCAGCAGTTAGTCTTTGCTTATTCAAAAACTTCCTCCCCTGTGGCTCCCATGTTCAGTTTTCAACACTCTGGAATCCGAAGACCCGAAACTATTAGTGTTGACTATGTTTTCAATCACCTAGGCTGCAAAAAAAGAGAAAAGTTGCTAAAAATACCTCAGACGGCTGGTGAGAGCTTAGATTGTGCTTCTGACTGGAGCTTTTACTCTTGCACCTTGGGGTCAAGATTGGGGCTTGTAACACCTATGATATCTTAGGCTATGAGGTCATGGACTAGAGGACATTCCCACTGGGATAATATGGTCGCGCTTGCGACTTTACACCACTCTCTCTTAAATCCCTGGAAATAGACTGTTGGCAGCACTGAATATAGGCTCCGTAATTTTCCCATTTCATCCCAGCTTTATAAATTACAAATCCAGAACAACTAATGGTGTTATTTGAAACAGAATTGGTCTTTGGATTTTGTCCAGTTAGCCAGATGTTTGTTGCATTTTAGTCCCACTTTAGTGTAGTAAGACATAGTTTATAATTTACAACTAGAACACAGTTACTGCTTTACTGCTGTGAAAAAGACCTGTTGTATTACCTGGCAGGTTCGATTGCTTGGACAAGAACAGCAACATATCTATTCTAGTCACATGATTTAAAGGCCCAAATTTAATTTAATTTAAATATAATTTATTTATTAAATTTTTTCACTTCAATAGATATTCTATTTTTAATTATTTTTTTAAATGTTATTTACCGTTTTATTAGTTTTTTTTAAATATTTTTATTTTATTTTGTTATTATTTTATTTTAATTTCCACTTTGTAATAGTTATTCTTTTTAATTTATTTTAATTTTACTAGTTGAATACTATTATTATTTTTTTACTTTTTACTTAAAGTCCCCATGAAATCAAAATGAAAGTTTTTTGGGTGTGTAATGATTTTTACTCATTGTATAAGGGAATTAATTATTATTATTTCATTCAGGTTTTGAGCCAACACAGTGACAAAATTCGCATTTAGAAGATAGAAGCATTGAAAGCTTGCAGTTCGTCACTTCGCCAAAACGGCTCAACGATTTTTTTGACGTCACATCGTACTTCAGCTTCTCATCAAACTTTCTGTCCAATCAAATGCTCTCTAGAATCCGAAGCGCCCGCCCCCTACACTATAAAATAGACTCTGAAGCCGTGGCTGAAATCGGTCACTTGTCCACAGAATAGGTATTTTCTGTACAGTGAATGGCACGTAGTGCACTATATAGGGGACAGGGAACGATTCAAACAGTGTAAATATGCTTTCCATTGAGGAAAAAAAGAAGTCTGGTTTCACGCTGAGTCACGCTAACCACCGCACCGCACACACACTCTGCTCCGGTCCAGAGACACGATAGCACGGAGCGGATCACATGCGCGAGTCGGCGCAGACCACAAAATGTATCGGAGCTATTTTAATTCTACACAGAATGCTATATTTTATAGCAATGTGGATGAGATTGTGGCTGGCATACCCTGCGGCTTTACGGAGCTCAACGGCTCTGAACGGCTCTAGCCCAAGCTGTGATATAAATGAACGCTATTGGCTATTTTAAAAGGGCGGGGCTGCTTGATATGTCCCGCCCTGTCTTCCTGTTTCAGTTAAAATGACGTCAACACATAGAGTAACGCTGCGTGTTTCTAAGCATTTCAGGGGACCTTTAAGGCAGTGTATAGTGGTCTCAAAACATATTTGATCAAATATATTGATCATTCTTCTATCCATTTTATTTATTTATTTATTTATTTATTTATTTATGTTAGTATTTTAGAGGATGGGTCAAATCCACATGCTTTTTTTGTATTTTATGTAACGTTACTCAGGTTGAATAGTTGAAGCGGACATCTAAGGACATGATCAGATCATTAGTGTCTGCCAAGCCTTGGTAATCTATCTGGGTGCTTTAAAGTTTAATTTACTTTTGCGATCTATTGGGTTATTGCACAAATCATTTTGGGAAATAACTGCAGTGATTTAGTTTTCCTCTCTCCTAAATGCTGTTTCATCCATTTAGCCTTGCAGCTGTTCCACCACAATATCTCCTTCAGTTGGCAAATTGTAAGGTTTTATTTGCTTAAGTAGAACTAATATTTATTCCGAAAGGGCCTAGACCCTTACTTACTCAGCCAGTGTCATGTTTGGATATGCACACAAACCTGATCTCTGCTCTAGTTCATAGACACACACTCGCAGTCACACTGACACATTCGATGTCTAAAAGCATGCCAGACATATTTCCCCCAATTTAAATCCTTACTACATGATAAATATTAACACTGCAGTGGAATAAAAACTGTTTCACCGTATGTTATTTGCCTAGGAGTGCCATGTAACTGTAGCACAGTCAAGTGTTATGTCTAAACTTCTAAAAGAAAGACTTGCCATTTTTAATTCCTATTGCACTTATATTGGATATAGAAAATAATCCCCCCCCCCCCTTTAAAATAATCACATTTTGTTGCTTTGCAGCCTGAAATGAAGACGGACAGTTTTTGTTTTATCCAGCTGTATTTATTAAGCCCATTAGAGTATATTTAGAGTTTTTTTTTCTTTTCTTCTTCTTCTTTTTTTATGTTTTCACAATTTGCTTTGTCCCTTTACCCTTCAAGTGCACTCTGAGGTGGGTGAAAAAGGTTGAATTGCAGGCTGGGTACTGGCCCGTGGGTGAAGTTCAAGTTCTTCTCGTTCCTGCTCCTTATATTGAAGCTGTGATTACCTTACCCGACACCTCCAGGCATGCCAGAGAGATGGAACCAAGCGTGTAAAACATTCTCATTTTCCCTCCTCTGTGAGCACAGGGCCGAGGAGGCCTGCAGCTCTGCCGAGATGAGAAAGGTGGTTAATCTGTCACCGGCTCATGCCAGGTTTGCTGCCTGGCCATGCATTGGCTTTGATCTGGCATTGTAAACAACGCAAACTGCAGAAAGCAAGCACCCTCCAAGACGCATTATCTTGAGCAGAACAAATAAAAGGAGTGATAATGCCTCGTGGGCGGACGCAGGCACCCGGCCTTATCTGGCTGGCTAATTGACTGTGCTTGTACTGACTCCCAGCCTGCTCCGGGCTGACCTTAGTGTGCATGAAGGTAAATAACCCATCAGGCTGCGTTGCCTGAAGCCATACACCGTTTTAGCTGTTCTGAGCAGCATATGACTGACCAAACAGCTCATTTGATTTGTGTCTGATTAACTAATTTAAAGATCTCAGTCCTTGTCTTTGGTCACCTAAATCTTATTTTTATACCTCCAGTTGAGGTATCGTCCCTGAACAGGTAATGGTCATTGATCTTGATTAATTTGCTCATCTCTGGGTTGCTGTATTCAGCATGAGACTGATTTGAGACAGATAGAGCAGAATGACCTAGAATCAGACAGATCTCCAGACAGCTGTATTCCAGTAGCTGATGGCTATCCATAAAAAGTGCTGTAAAAAAGCCATTAGCTGAACCTTGCTGATGGCAGAGTGCTGTATGGTAAAGCCAAGTGTAAGATTTCTGGACCATGTCTTGGGAGGAAGGTTTGCCATCAATTCATAGAGCTAAATTTATTCACACAGGGTGCGTTCTTGTGTTCAAAAACAGCTAGAATAGGATTTCAAGACGCTGTCTTATAAAACTATGCTCTTGACGCAAGATGCTGAAAAAACAGGGTGGGATTCAACAGCCATCTGACACATGTATACATAGACCAACAATTTAAAAATAGCGTAGACTGAATATACTGTAGGAGTGGTAAACACAAGAAGCACGGGACGAACTGTTGCAGTTTCATGGTTCGTCTGTTTTTAGATGTTTAATAAATACAAAATCCAGGTTAGATATTCAGGTTTTTCGTGCCAGTAACCAAGATCTGGTGATCGGTTCCGAAACCTCTTCATCCCAGCACCTAGGTGTGACTACCAACACTTCTTTCTCATTCCTTTCAAGCTTTTCACAGCACATTTTTTAGAGATGTTATCTGTCTTTGCCAGAAACTCTTTATGAAAACAATCTTTCTTATGACTAACACCAGAGAAAATTCCAACAGAAGTCAGGTTGCATTCCTTAAAGTTGACATGAAAAAAAACCCCCAAAAAACTGATCTTATTTTGAATGATTCATCCATGCATATGTTTCATTTTAATATATGTATTTTTTCTGACCTAGTAATTTTTAAATTAAAATATAACTGGTGATGTGTGCCAGACTTCTCCAATATTTTTGTAAAATATTTTTTCGATAATCTGTTTAACTTGAATTTTTATCCCAATACATAAGAAGATCTGCTACCTCTGTTACATTGTGACTTTAAGCCAAATTTTGAAGGAAAGGCATTGCTGTATTGTTCATACTGTTCACTCAAGACCCTAAACTTAAAAAAACTTTCTGTAATGTTGATTTCATACATTTTATTGATGATCGTTCATTTCCGAATCCTAACCAACTCAAATCTCAAAGCTGGTTGTGAGCTTCTTTCCTTTCTCTTCTCTTACCACTCTAGGTGCAGGACATCTGCTTCAGCCATGACTGCCGCTGGGTGGTGATTAGTACTCTTCGAGGTACATCTCATGTCTTTCCCATCAATCCGTACGGTGGAGCACCATGTGCACGCACACACGTGTCTCCACGTGTGGTGAATCGCATGAGCCGTTTCCAGAAGAGTGCCGGACTAGAGGAGATTGAGCAAGAACTGAGCAGCAAACAGGGCGGCCGATGTAGCCCTATTCCTGGCCTTTCTAGTAGCCCATCTGGATCACCACTACATGGTTAGCAAATACCTTTTTGTTTTTTGGAAATATTATGCACCTCTTGCACGTCTGCAATCCTTCATAAGTTAGTAACACTAGTTCTTCTGGTCCAAAACGGTAAAATTATCAATTTTTAATTACCCTGAACTATATTGTTTGGTAACATATTGAATTAAATAGAAATGTCAGTATTTAATTATTTACATTTCTCGTGTATTTACATTTCTTGTCCACCATCTTGAATTAATTTTCACTGAGCTCATAGGAAGCTTACTAGAATTTGAAACTGAGCAAGTAGATCCTGGCCATTCAGGGGTTAATCGAATCACCCTAGAAGACCTTGGGATTGAGCCTGTTGACCTCTGTCATAACACTGTGATGTTTGTCAAACACTGTCTCTGGCTGCAAACACACTCACACTTGACCACGTCTGACCGTTACGTACATACACACCCACCCACCCACCCGCACACACACTTCTCATCTCTGTGCTGATTGCCACAGGAGCTGGCACGCCTGTCAGTGTTGTTTGCCTATCAGCACTCCCCACTCCACAAAGCAGAGGTCTGATTAATCAATACCCCCGTGCTCGCCGAAAGCACCCCGCTGATACGGACACAGTAGACTCCAGTCAGCTGCGGGGTGTTTGCAGAGCTTCCCAAAGGGTTCAAGAGAGCCTCTCTTACTCTGTTGCCCAAAGTCATATATCAAATGACACCATATTGACACTTCAAAAAATAGTTTACTGAATTACTTAAAATAAATATAAATCAGCAAATGTAAACAATATTTATTTATTTAGCAAATAAAAATCGGTAACACTTTAGAATAGGGAACACATATTCACTAACTAAGAGTTTTCCCTGAACAAACTCCTAATATGCTGCTTATAAATAGTCAGTATTGGTTAAGTTTAGGTATGGGGTATATTAAGGGATCTAAAATACGGTCATGCAGAATAAGGCATTAATATGTGCTTTATAAGTACTAATAAAAAGCCAATATGCTAGTAATATGCATGCTAATAAGCATCTAATAGCGAGAATTGGTTCTTAAAATAAAGTGTTACCTAAAAATCTAATTAAAATCAAAATAATCTGGCTATTGCATTGCGTCTTGCTGATTTTCAGCATCACCACATTTTTCAAGTTAAAATTTAAACTTTATGGACTATATAAATATAATTTAACATCCATCCATCCATCCATCCATCCATCGCATTTTTCTGATTTATAGTACGCCACATTTTTAAAGTTAAAATGTAAACTTTGTGACCTATATATTTATATATTATAATCGTAATTAATTTGAGTGACTTTTGACTGTCTCAAAGAAAATATGAAAAACTTTTTTCACTTTGAATCGAGCAACGCTGTGACATCACAGGGCCGGAATGTTTGGCGTCCCGTGTAGGGATGGTTACTAGCAGCCGTGAAAGTGGGCCTCAGAAGCCCTGCTGTAAATCAGACTCATTTTTCAAAGCCGGGCATTAGAAGCACCTGTCAACAATTAGTCCTGTCAGCTTCAGCCCGATGAGACACTTTGACAACAGGGTTCTGAGGTGACATTTTTTTGTACTGGGAACAGGATGGGGGAATCTAAGAAACAGAAGTCTGAGGCCGTTCTTATGCCTTAGAGGCAAACCTTGGACTGTCCGGATTTTATAACCTCAAGGATCATTCCATAATTCCTTAAGCCAAAAGATGGGAGGATAGCAGGATGTGGCTTTTGAATTAAGATGAAACGGTGTGGAGAAGAAAGGGAGACAAAATGGTCCCGCACTTTTCCATGGTCCCTGTGGGCCTCTCCTATGGGCTCATACGTGCAGCTGGAATGCTTGAGCCACTCACATATCCTGTCGAGATGTTTGCTTTATTTTCAAACCAGTCATTCAGTTTTTCTTTTTTGTTCTCTTAATGTTTTTTTTTTAATATTTCAGTGTATTAAAAATTACACTTTGATCTTCTTCACACTTTTAACATTCCGAAGATTTGATAATAAAAGTTTTGTTTTGCTAATGACACATTTGTTTAATGAACTGAATTGCAGTGAAATTTTTTTTTAATTTTTTTTATTAATTGCAGTTTCATACATTTGCAATTGACTGCATTTATTTGATCAAAACTACAGTAAAAACTGTAATATTGTGGAATGTTATTACAATTTAAAACAACTGTTTCTATTTTAACGTATTTTAAAATTGTATTTATTCCTGTGATGGTAAAGCTGAATTTTCATCAGTCATTACTCCAGTCTTCAGTGTCACATAAAGCTTCATAAATAATTATAATATGCTGATTTGGTGCTCAAGAAACATTTATTATTGTTATCAATGTTGAAAACAGTTGTGCTGCTTAATATTTTTGTGTAAAGCATGAAGCAGAATATTTTTTTTATTTTATGAATAGAAAGTTCAAAAGAATAGCATTTATTTAAAATAGTAATCTTTTGTAATTCAAGTGTTAACTGTCACCTTTGATTAATGATTCTTTGCTGAATAAAAGTATTTTAAAAAGTAAATAAAAGTTAATTTTGGCTAAAAAAAACTTCTGTACTTGTTGATTTGCTATACAATGTAGTGACAACAGGATTTCTACAAAAAAACAACAACAACAAAAAACAACAACAATCACTGCGTTTTACGTCATCGTAAAATCAGCAAAATTGTTTTTGTGGTTGTCACACTTTTACATCCTTTTCCGCTATGATTAGTTATCAGACACAAAAAGAGAAAAAGCTATCAGCGTCACTTTCCGTTTGCTTTTTCGTCGGTTTTGTTCATTTTTGGGTCCATAAGCGTGAACGGAGGCGGCAGAAATAACTGCTTGATAAGAAAAGCTGCGGCGCAGTAGCCACAACAGTAGACTGGCAATTGTCTCCTGTGACAACTCATTGATTTAGGGAAGGAACTAGAGAAGTACACATCCTTCAGAGCTGGCACTCTGTAAAAATAGAAACCACAATCGGGCTTTCTTCTCCCCCAGTTTAATTGTGGAGTTTTTTCAATCTATTTTAGGAGCCACATCCCCCTCGCCTTAGGTTCATGGCATTGTTAGATAATTCAACAAGTCCTTCTTTGTCAGTGCTAACAGACAGTTAATTCATTAGTTTAGGTGCTGGTTTCTGCTAAGTTGTTTTGTCTGTTTGTCTTTTCTACCTATAACTGAACAAATGCCAAAGGAAAATGCGGTAACACTTTCTATGAAGCCCGTATTTATGGGCATGTTAGAACAAGCCGTTTTAGGGGGGCGTGGCAGAGTCTTAACTTTGATAAAGAATATCTCTTTGGTTTTGAGACTTTAGTCTTTGCAACTTCAGGGATCTTATCTATGCACAAGCAGCTTGTAACACTCCAAAGAGAAAGGAAAACTTGAAATCGCATCATATGACCTCTTTAAGAATACCCTTATAATGTATTATAAATACGGGCTTCATAGAAAGTGTTACCGAAAATGCTTTTTGAAGCATAACTGTTGTTGTATGGTTTCCATTCACGGGAATGTTTAGGGCACATGTGGCTTTGGTAGCCATGCTGTGCAGCGGTTAAGCTCTGTGTCGGCCATGCGCGAGGATGTGAGGAGTGTGATGGAAAGAGCTGTCTGGACTGAGGTGGTCACCATTACCTTTGCGCTTACAGGAAGTTCAGTGTCGGTTTGACACAACTTGGTGGTCTCCTTCTTTGTATATGTTCATTGACTATTTTGAAAGGAAAAACAAGGTGCAACAGGAAGCTGTTAATTTGCTGTTATTAAGTTAGAGATAACGGGATACTTCCTTTGAGCCATTTAATGTCAGCATACGACTTGTTTGGGTTTCAGGCTTGTTTTATCAGTAACTACGCCTGTTTACACCATTCATCATCTTAAAGCAAAAACAGGCAGACATGGATGCTTTTGCAAAACCGATGACACAATGTTGTTTGGAGCAAACTGTTTTAAAAAGCCCAACACTGTGGTTATTAAGTCACAGATCAAATCTAAATGGCATTCATTTAACTCTTGAAATTAATGTTATTTTTTCACACACATTTTATACGTTTTTTTTTTTCGGCAAGGCTGCATTAAATTGATCAAAAGTGACAGTGAAGACATTTATAATGTTTCAAAAATTTCCATTTCAAATAAATGCTGTTCTTTTGAACTTTACTTTCATCAAGGAATCATAGAAAAAAATGTATCACTGTTTCCACAAAAATATTAAGCATATAAGGGATATTAAAATGATTTCTGAAGGATCATGTGGCACTGAAGACTGGCGTAATAATGGCTGCTGAAAATTCAGTTTTGCCATGACCAGAATAAAATACGTTTTAAAATGTATTAAAATACAAAACAGTTACTTTAAATTAGGGTTGCGAAGGGGTGGAACATTTCCAGTAAATTTCCGGAAACTTTCCAAAAATCCCTGGAATATTCCAAAAAAAAAAAAAATCCTGGAATATTTCCTAAATTTACTGGAAATTTTCCAACTTTTTGCAATCCTACTTTAAATTGCAATAATATTTCCACAATATTACTGTTTTACTGAACTTTTGAATACATACAGTATGAATTTTTCAAAAAAAGAAATGCACCCTTGGTGAAAATAAGAGACTGTAAAAAAAATATTTACAGACCTATAATATTTACAGTTTTGCATTGAAAAAAAATTATTAAATTATCTAACTTTTCCACTCAAATGTTATAATATAATTTGCAGTAAAAGATAGTTTTCCACTAGTGGTCTCAGACTTTTGGAGAATGTACAAAAACCGTCAAGGGGGGGAGATTTTGAGAGGAAACTTTTACAAAGGGAATGCTTTTGGATTTATACTCTAAATACGTTATCACCTTTTGGGTTGAATGAAGATTTTGATATTAAGCCTTTTCTATAGTATTGTATGTATTTTTTCATCTGTCTTCAGTATTGTTTTAATATTTTGTGATTATTGATCTGTATTGATTTGTTAGTTTATTCGAGTTTATGATTTGTATTTGACCTGTATTGATTTGTATATTTATTTGAGTTTAATGCGTTTTTTTTTATTTTTCTCGCTCTTTCGCTCTCTCATTCGCTCTCGCTCTCTCTCTCTCTTTCTCTTTCTCTTCCTCTGTTTTTTTTTGTGGGAGTGTACCTGCATAGTGATTGAATGTGTCTAATTAGAATGATCACCTGTTACTTATAAAGAGTTGTACAGTTCACGTAATTTGTGCCTGACAAAGACCTGATGGTTGAAACGTTGCAGCAATAATTATTTTTATGGAGCAGTTACATCAGTGTGCGGACAATACGTTTGTATTTTTTCTATAGTTTGTTTTTGTCCTACACCTGAGCCCTGTGTGGGTTAGTGGGATGTGCGCAACTTCTTTACACTTTGGTTTCTCAGACTTTTGGAGCCCACTGTATTTTTGTGTATAGAATCGAATCCAGATATCTGCATTTGAAATATGGGACTAAACAGTCTTCCTTTTTATGTTTGTTGTTGGGCTGTAGTGCTTGTAGAGCAGATTATAAGTTTTGCTTTCATGTCGAGTGTGGCGGTAAAGCATGTATCACTCTCTCTGAGTCCTGTGCTGAATCATTTACAACCATCAGATCTCTTCTGTTTACTCTCTCTCTCTCTCTCTCTCTCTGTGTCTGTGTCTGTGTGTCTGTCGGACATGCAGCCAGATGATCTGATCTGTACGGGCAAGGCCAGCAAACACTCTCTGTAATCACAAACTGCCTCCTCCCTTGTTTGTGGAACACACACACTTAAATTCCGTCACAGCTTCACAGCGGCTCTCAAAGATAAAGCTCAGCTCCTCCGCTAACAAAACAACAGACGTGCAATCAGCCAGGCATCAAAGCGCCGCTCTTGTTTTAACATACCACGACTCTGCATCATGTACGATCTCATACAGACTCCCTATCCTAAAGATTTATTACTCTGGTTACAAAGTCTTGTCCAATTGCTGGGCACAGTATCGGTCCAGGCCTCTGTGTGGCGCTGTGTTCTCAGCTTTCTGTTGACAGGCCAGTTTCAAATGAAGGACCTTGTTTCACTCCATTGGCAGAGAGAGGAAAAAATACTTAGGCCTGAATCATGCCACTATGTTTTGTCTTGATATGAATCTAATCCAGCAAAAGGGCTGGAGTTATTCTGTAATTTGTCTTGAGTTTTATGAATGGCCTCCTCTTAAAAGCAAGCAGCAATGCTTCCTCTCCGACTTATGCCTTAAAGATAAATTTGTTATGGATTCTTATTAGTCGTCTTTTTTTTCACAATGTGTGTTTTTTTTTGTGCGTGTAAATTATTTCATTTCACATTTGTGAATATATTATTTTATTATTATTATTTTAAAATGTCATTGAAAATAATTTTTTTCTAAAATGTATTTTTAAATATTTTGTATATCTTTTTTACTTGAATTGTTTGCACACTTTTAGTAAAGTATACTTGTTTTTGTTTCCAGAAAGTTTTAAACAGTTGTATTTTATATAGTCATACATATTTGTTGTTTGATCTGATTCCATTTTACTGGACATTTTTATCATTTTAATGCTTAACATTGATCTTAAATGTGATTTTTTAAGAAAATCTTTTCCTTTTTTTCCAGTTTCTTCTTGCAGCATTGTCTTTCCCCTGGCACGGCGATTGTAAACATCTCATTGAGACTGTGTTGTTGTTTGGCCTGGGTGGCCTGGTATGTTTTTTTTTTGTTTTTTTTGTCTCGCTCTCATGCGAAAACTTTTTGAGTGGGCTGGTGTGTCTTTATAAGCCAGAGTGAGCCATGATGATGTGCTGCCCTTTCCCACTGTGAGGAAATGTGATTTTGACACTTCTCATGACCTGAGACCTTGCACTGTCCCACAGTGAAATTTTCTCTGTACCATGATGCAATGCAGCATTCCTCCTCTTGCTGTCAGCAAGTCTGATATGATTATTTGAAATATTTAGAATTAAAGGGTTAGTTCACCCAAAAATGAAAATTCTGTCCTTAATTACTCACCCTCATGTCGTTCCAAACCCGTAAGACCGTAAAAAGCGTATGTTGTTCTGTGTCAGCCGCAAACAACGTAGAAAACCTAACGACATGAGGGTGAGTAATTAATGACAGAATTTTCATTTTTCAACTATCCCTTGAATAATTCTTTATATTGTGTATTTATATTTTATCCCATTAAGATGCGCTTTAAAGGGGTCCTATTATGCTCTTTGAAAGTCTTGATTTTGTTTTGGGGGTGTACTAGAACAGGCTCTCATACTAGGTTGTTCAAAAAACACATTATTTTTCACATATTTTACATTATTACAACACCTCTCTCTCCAGTCTGGCATGAACGGCTTGATTAGTTCCTGTATCAAATGAAGGCCCGCCTTCTGAAATACGAAATGTGCTGTGATTGGTTAGCTGGGCCAGTGTGTGTTGTGATTGGCAGCACTCGGCACCTGGTCGGGAAATGTATTGCCCCTTACCATACCGCCTGCGAGCTTCAGTGTAAATATTGCGGCAATAACCACTCTAAGTTCATCTGCCTTGGGAAAGCTAGCGTGTCTCCGACATAGTGATAACACTCGTTGCCTTCTCTAGTGCAGCTCAACCAGGTCTCATCCCATTCGTCGATATTTGTGATATCACAAATCCCGGAAAATATGCGTTGTAGTCCAAACGAGTCGTTCGTTGTAGTTTTTGAAAAGTGATTTCTGTTAAATAAAATATCTCCTTTTGAAGTGGACTTTGAACTTTGTAACTTTGCAGATCTTTTTTATGCTCAAACAGCAACATTACAGACTAACTAAAGTTGAAAAAGTGAAAAAGCATAATAGGACCCCTTTAAAAACTGGTGGTTGAGTACTTTTACATGGACTAAATTTTTTTTTCTTTGTCAGCCTTTTTTTAAATGTGTAACTTAGACCAAAACCACAAATTGCACTGAGGAAATGAAAACACTGATATGTTTCTATTTGCACAATATAATTTTATGGTAAGCAAATAAATGGATTATATTGCCTATTTTGTGGCTGAAACAGCTGTTGGATATGCATGTTTTTGCCATATTATCAAATCAAGACTAGTAATGATTGAATGTCTGGTTTTTAATTTCTTATTGTAGATGCTTTGATATTATTTAACACTGACTCCTTTCAGGGTTCTACCAGTTAAAACCACCTTTGTAATTTTGGTTGTAATTATGAACTTTGACAGTTCTGCAGGTTTGATGTTGTGGTTGGATAAAAGATATTTTAATTACATTAATGAGTTTGAAAATATAGTGTGCTTTTGGAAATGCAGTAGAGCTTTTGAATTCAAAGACATTTTGATTATTGACATTTCTAGGCTAGAACAATTTTTAAAAATATTTTTTAAAGGAAACTTCATTTGTCAGTGCTGTTTAACACGTCCATGGCACAGGCACAAGAAACAGGAAATTCTCCTACATTTCCTTTTCATTCAGCTGCTGCAGCACTGGAATTGTGCTGCTCTTTTATTATATATATATATTTTTTTAAATGGACCTTATATAATTTGATTTACATTAGATTTTATTTAATTTATATATATTTTTAAAACATTAAAAAATATACCAATTAATATACTAAAGTATAAATATTTAGTATAAAATATACTAAACATATTTGTTTATTAATATTATATAGTTTTTATTAATATTTGTCCTTTTCACATGATTATTATAAATTAGTTTCTCTGTACAGTCATTCTTATTTTTGGGTTATTCTTTTGAGTGATATCACTGATTCTTATCACAGATGTATTCACATTTTCAAGACTGAGCAGCATTAAATGTAATAATTTAAGAATCAACCATCATAAACCCATATTCGTCAACCACTAATTTGAATATTGGGGGAGATGTGTGCCCCTCAGTGTCTTTAGCTGTTACGACGCTATCAGGCAGCGAGTTGATTAACGTCCTGGTGCTTTGAATTGAACTTATTCACTAAAACATTTCTTCTTCTTTTTTTTCCTCTGACAGACCAGCATAGGGTTTCATTTAGACATGTCTGGGAGGAGAGAATACGGTTCCCACTTACCCATAAGTAAATTGACATTATCAGATTACGTGCTCCTGATCAGAGCCACATGCCGAGGTGCATTGATTGAGTCTGCGGATGCCTTCCTGTTCATCTTCTCATGCACCGTTTGCAAAGTCTGCTCGTCTGAGGTGAAACATCCTCACACACACTGCCTTGCAAACAAACTCGCACACATATGGTTTCAGTAAGGCTGTTATCTGAGCCACAGAAGAGTGTAGATTCCCACTGTCACCAAGGTGCTCCTCTGATGAGCTGTAAACGCTGACATGTTGTAAACTATTGGATCTGATTTCAGACAGCCTCGTAGCGAGACGTTCAAATGTAGTTTGTTTAATGAATTACATGCTTGAATGCTTTCACATTTTCTTTATAAATACGTATATTGCTATTATACAGCAGTGAATAATTTCGGTCATGATGTAATGGCTTGTAATCATACGGCGACTTCTGAAGTGAAATCAGCACATGGAATGAGGGGAAACAGAAAACGTACCATTTTATAATGCAGTTTGAAGTCTTACGGTGAAAATACTCGTACGGCACGACGTCTGGTAATAGCAGGAAGTTTCATATAAGGTTTCTGCTCATTAAAGCGGATGCCGTACAATCCAAAATCTTTGCAAGAAAAAAAAAAAAACTCTGCTGTCACTTTAAAAGCACTCTCATTCACTGGCAGTTGGGGAAAAGACTGGCAGTTGTCCATTTTCACATAGGCTGGCTTGACCCCACTACAAGCCTGAAAATAGCAGCGAGCAGATGCTGTAAAAGCAGAGGCAACCAGAAATGGCTTTTCCACCAATGTCGGATTTCTTCTGAAAACAGTAAATCTTGTGAAGTTTATTTTCTTTGCAGCATCTGTGTTTTGTAATGGTTATTTTAATTTGTTTTCTCTTTGTCCACCGGGATTGCTTTTATCCGGCACTTTCTGGCCTCTCTTTTTACTTACTTTCCTTCCCCCTCACCCCTTTTCCACTTGTAGTACTCCTCCTTTGAAAGTGTGTATTTTAATAATGATAGCTCTGGGAATTGGCACAGGCAGACTTGACATGACAGCGCCTTCCCCCTAAGTGCGGCGGCACCGCCATTGTTCCTTTTCCTCTCCACTCATCCCTCTTTTTTCCCCCTCCTCCCCTCCTGTCCTAATCCCTACCTCCTGTGAACTACGCTCTTACAGGAGCATGTCTGGGAAACCTGGACTAGCAAGAAAGACATGAATGGGTGAAACAGAATATATCAAAGTATTCCCAAACCGGGAGAGCGCGACTTTTTTCTAGGAATTCAAGTCTTCCGCAGATGCTCCTAAAGCCTGGCGATTTCTCAGCGGTTGACACTTTGGAAC
The DNA here is from genome assembly GCF_001515625.1 of Sinocyclocheilus rhinocerous. Classification (NCBI taxonomy): domain Eukaryota; kingdom Metazoa; phylum Chordata; class Actinopteri; order Cypriniformes; family Cyprinidae; genus Sinocyclocheilus; species Sinocyclocheilus rhinocerous. The sequence goes on along the minus strand of NW_015625590.1, from coordinate 3,021,079 downwards.
GTCCTGTGATATTCCGGCCCCGGGAACGTTATTCGCATTGGTGGCCTTCAAGGTTGCATTTTTTAAATTCACTTCGGTGGTGATGCGATTACAAATGGGATGGTGTTTGCTTAAGAATGTTTTTTTTTTTTTAGGATTATGTGTGCAAATGAATCTAATAACGAATGGAAAGCGTCAGCTTAGATGGATCGCTTGTGTTCATTGCTTTATCAGATGCAAATAGTACAGCTTGGGGGAGAAAAACAAGATATCAGTGACAGGGCGACCAGGTCTATGCCATTAGAAGAAAATGCAAATGGAGCAGAGTGAGAGGGTCAGGTGACAGAGGGTGACCCTGCCGGCCTCTTGGAGTTAGGCCTGCGACGGCTGTGGATTTGCATTGATGGATCTTCTTTCCATTGGCTTGTCATGTATCACTGCGAAGGCCATCACACATGAGTCATTAATCAAATGACGGCTCCATAAGCAGTATCGTTTTGACTGGCCAGGCGCCTTGCCTCTCTCGGACGTGCCATTCTTGAGGGTTTCGGCCAAGCCTGCCACACTAGTGTTGACGTCATGCGGCGGCTGAGTTTCACATCATCCCGTGCGAGGCGTCTGCTTTTTGAGGGCTTAAGCTTTGCCACCGTGACACTGTTTGCGTGCGTGTCTGCGAGTGAGTTGGGTTTTGATTTAGTGGGGGTTAAAAATTGCGCCGAGATGGAGTATGTCCTTCTTGGAAAGATGCTAAATTCATTAAGATTTTTCTTCCTCTACTCCTCGTCTTTGTCCATCAGAAGCACCATTATGGGTTTTCAGGCTGCTTCCTGTTCAAATTCCTTTTCTTTTCTGCTGCTCTTGCACACAAAAGGTGGCTGCGCTTGGGGTGTAGTGGTTTTGAAATGTGAAGGGCCCTTGAGGGCCCTGTGTGGAATGGCGCAGGGGTTTGTGTAATGTCTCCAGCCAAAGCAGGCCTTTATCGAGGGCCATGAGGCCTAAATGGCCTCTCTTTGGTTAAGCACAAAGACAGCATTTCTGGGTATTAGAGAGACACAGAGAGGCTGGCTAATGATCTAAAACCCCTCCAACACTGTGGCACGGCCGCTCTCAGCGCTTTTGCCCTCAGATAATCACTGTTTTGTGTCTCAGGTATTTCTCCGATCTCCTGAATACCCTCTTCCTGGCGATATTACAATGGAAGCAAGGAAAATGTTCGCTGAGATTATTGGGCTCGTCTGAAATATTGTACATTGAAAGGGAAAAATTAGTGCAGTTAAACAAAAAGCAGCACTTGAACTTTGTGTGGAATATTTGTGTTAGGTACATCTGCACTATATTGTGTTTGCTTTTTTAAGAAGTGCATCCTCCTGTACTAGTTGGAATAAAAAGCAACACATAAAAAACTCATGAAAACTGATGAAAAGTGGATAATTAAGGGGAGAGCTGTAGAAACCATGTATCTGTTGTTTATTTCCCTGAGAGGATATGCTATATTATGAATTCATTATATGTATTTTAGCATGATCGGAATGCTGACCATTCAGCATTATTTTTAAGAAAAGTCTTAACATATGCTGTTGATTTAAAGGTTTAGTTCACTTCCAGAAGAAAAAATTCCTGATAATTTACTCACCCCTATGTCATCCAAGATGTTCATGTCTTTCTTTCTTCAGTCACAAAGAAATTACGTTTTTTTTTTTTTTTGAGGAAAACATTACAGGATTTTTTCTCCATATAATGGACTTCAATGGTGAAACCAAAATGGGCTGAATGTCCAAATTGCAGTTTCAATGCAGCTTCAAAGTGCTCTACACGTTCCCAGCCGAGGAATAAGGGTCTAATCTAGCGATCTGTCATTTTCTTAAAAAAATTAAAATGTATATACTTTTTAACCACAAATATTCGTCTTGCACTAGCTCGACTTCACGCATTATGTAGTCACGTTGGAAAGGTCACACGTGACATAGACGGAAGTACCGACCCAAGTTTTTACAAAGCGAACATGCAAAGAAAGTCAAAAAGGTGTAAAACAGCAATGTCGGACGATGGAGTTTTTTGCCCTACCCTGTCTTTTTGAACCGGAGTACACAGACGAAGAGCTAACCGCACGTGATCTTTCCAATGTGATTACGTAATGTGTGCATTTGCGGACACGCATCGTGGAACTAGTGCAAGATGAGCATTTGTGGTTAAAAAGTATATACATTTTTTTTTTTTTTAAATGACCAATCGTTTCGCTAGATAAGACCCTTATTCCTCAGATGGGATCGTGTAGAGCCCTTTGAAGCTGCATTGAAATAATCCTTTGGCCACTATTTAAGTCCATTATATGGAGAAAAATCCTGGAATGTTTTCCTCCAAAGCATTCATTTCTTTCCGACTGAAGACAGAAAGACATGAACATCTTGGATGACATGGGGGTGAGTAAATTATCAGGACATTTTTATTCTGGAAGTGAACTAATCCTTTAATTTAAAGTCTCTTATACTCACCAAGGCCACATGTATTTGATCAAAAATACTGTAAAAACAGGAATATTGTGAAACATTATTATAGTTTAAAATAACAATTTTAATATATTTTAAAATGTCATTTATTGAGTTTTTTTCAGCAGCCATTATTCCAGTGTCAATTGTCATATGATCCTTCAGAAATCATTCTAATATGTTGATTTGGTGATCAAGAAACTTTTTTTTTTTTTAATTATTATACATGCTGAAAACAGTCGTGTTGCTTTTTGTGTGTGTGAAAAGGAGTCTCGAATCAATGAATCAAAAGTTTAAAAACAACAGATTTTATTTGAAATCGAAATCTCATGTAACATTATAAATGTGTTTACTCTTATTTGATTAATTTAATGCATCCTTGCTAAATAAAAGTACTAACTTAAAAAATTGATGTAGTATATATGTGACCTAAAGATTTTTATTAGTAGTACAAACTCCCATTTCTTCAATTTTTTCCTTTTCTTTCACAGCCAAACTCACCAGTCAAGAATCCTATAACAACTTCACTAACAACAACATGGGTAACCCACGCCTGTCTCCATTACCCAGTTTGACGGTCGTGCTTCCACTGGCTCAAATCAAGCAGCCGATGACCTTGGGCACCATCACCAAGCGCTCTGGGTGGGTTTCTCCACACTATTTTAGAATTTAAAGGCATTAGTATGAGCCTTTTAATGTTATATTACAATACAAATCATGATAATATTAATTTTAGATTATATTTTCTGGCTGGATAAGAAGTCTGCTACTTATTTGACCTACTGGTAGTCTTTTGTCATTTTGCCATTTGGTGAGTTGTCACTTCAAACCAGAATTCTCAATGGAGGTCTCAATGGAAATTACATTACCATTTCAAGGCACAAGGTACTTAAAGCAGGTAATATCTTAAAACAAATTGATTTATACCATCTGTTATACAGGTTATAAACAACAACTTTACACAATTGTATTTTGCTGCAGGATGGGCTGCGTTTGTCAATTGTTAAGCAGTTCAGCGAAATGTTGTTGTTGTTGTAAGTCACTGGATACGTCAAGACCATGAATGTTCCAGTCTTTGCTGGCGATAACATTTCTCATTTGCGAGAACTGTGTCGTGGATTTGAAACATGACATGAGTTTGCATGAACTCTTGACTCGTGCTAGAACACTTAAGTGTCATCAAACCGTCATTTGCCAGATGATTGCCTGAATTTACACAAACATGCAAACCTGCTTTCTCCCGCATATGAATCTTTGCTGTACTCGGTCGTTAATTCCCAAACCAGATGTATTACAATCACTGAACATACCATGCGGTTGCCCTCCATGTAACATGAACACGCCGGTAAAGACTGGTTGCCATATCAATGACTGCAGTGTGCATTTACATACTGACTAAACATAATTATGACTTATTCCAATTGTTTATTTTTATTTAAATGTAAAGTTTGAATGGGAAATTCGCTAACGAAACAGGCAGATTTATACAAGCCCTGCAGCTCATTGTCATGCAGAACACTTTGTGTTAAGGTTGTTTTGATGGCTCTCGCTCATCTAGTTTTGATTGGAAGAGTTGTCAAGCATGCATCAGTTTGAAGTTTGAATAATTTAGCCTTGTGTTTGGTTTAGTTTCTGGCTTTGGAGACCTTATATGCTCTCAGTGCCCATTTAAACGGCCTTTTTCAACAGACATGAGTCCAAAGCTGTGCATGGTGACAGAGTAGACGTCACTGTCTTCAAGTCCAGTCCCATTTCATCCCTTCTCTTTCTCTCCTTAGCTGAGGCTAGCATATGTGGTGGCAGACAAGAGATGTCCTATGTTGTTCTAAACCGTGTTGTGTGTCTATGTATATGTCAGTCAGTCAGTCAGCTGTTTCCCCGCACCCACCTGTCTCTGCTCATATTCTCTTTGCCCATCATCATGCCCAAAAAACTCTACCCTCAGATGTTCAGTACTCAGAGCTGTGGCTGGGGAATGGCAGAGGACCTGGCCACCACATGGGAGATCGTCCTCCTTACAGACAGAGTTTCTGTAATAATGCAAATGGACGTTTGGCGTCGTGGCTGAATCAAATGGAGAAAAGCAGGTTGAAACGCTTTTTACCCCAACTGTCTTGCCTCCAAGTGAGCGATATTGGCCATTAACACAGTGTTAATTTGAGTGCCTTTTAAGTGGTGTTAAGAACTTTCCAAAGCAGTTTTGATTTTGGTGGCCTGATCCAATTTGATTAACAGTTTAATTTTCTCGGTTTGATTTTATCCCTACTTTTCAATTTATTTTGGTATATTTCAGTTATAATGTCCATTTTGCTCACATATGTAAAAAAACAAAGTCTTTGTTAATGCTTTATACAAACTGATTCTAACTGTAAACTTGTCTTTTTGAGCTATTCATAAAAATAATTGACTTAAGATTCAGGAATTAGTCCACACTGCTTTTCATTATTTTAGTATTAAATGTATATTGGTATAGTATTTATTTATTTTTATTTTTTTTACTTTTTTTTGTTGCGTTCTCTGTTTTAGTCTTTTGTCATTTTTTATTTCACTTTTCAATTTATTTTGGTATATTTCAGTTATAATGTCCATTTTGCTCACATATGTAAAAAAACAAAGTCTTTGTTAATGCTTTATACAAACTGATTCTAACTGTAAACTTGTCTTTTTGAGCTATTCATAAAAATAATTGACTTAAGATTCAGGAATTAGTCCACACTGCTTTTCATTATTTTAGTATTAAATGTATATTGGTATAGTATTTATTATTATTTATTTTTTTACTTTTTTTTGTTGCGTTCTCTGTTTTAGTCTTTTGTCATTTTTTATTTAAATATTTCTTACATTAAAAAAATGTATTTAATTTATTTCAATTTTAGTAATTTTAGTACTTCAACTTCAGCTTATTTTATTTCAATTATTTTCCTATTGTATTTTTTTCATTCAATATGTATATTTATGCATTTTGTATTTAGGCTTTATTTCAGTTAACATAAACTATTTTAATGTTTTTTTTTCTTTAAACAATAACAACACTGTTTTGGATTTGCTTAAACGAACTGAGTGCTTTGTTCAGAGTGCAAAATCATATTATGTACTTCTACGTTCTACTAGGTGCTTGAGTATATATTTTTTAATGTCTATTTTGCTAATCAAGTTTGATTTTTTTTTTTTCTCTCTCTACAATCTGTAAACAAGTGGAATGGGGATAGGACACAACAGATTCAGATGGCCAACCACTAGTCCACAGTTTCAATAACTGTGTGTTTTGGTCCAGACTTTTAGATCTTTTATTCCAGCATAGTTCAGTATTAATGCTCATTTAATACTTTACTCACTGAAAACTCTTATCTTGAGAAGTGTCTGGTCTCCTCAGGGTGAGGCAGCAGTGTGAGTCTCGCACTGTGTTAATATACTGTGCCGTTCCAGGAACTGTGCCACTGACTGGCCTTCTTTTTCTGCTAACCACTTCAGCTGTTCTCTTGATTTTAGCTGCCAAATCAGCCAGCGCAATGAGTTCTGATATCAGCCCTGATGACTCCATCTCCCCTTTTCCAAGTAACCTCCATTTGTTCTTTCATTCCTCCTCCAGATTCACTTCATCAGCCAGCTTAGTACCATTTTTAGACCATGTTTACTTGAATATTGATATAGTTAGACTGTTGTGATGGTGCTAAAAGGACTTGAATCCCACTGATGCTAGTGGCGTTTCGGTCATGACTGAATGATCACTGTTTTGGTGACTTATTGCTCTCCTTAAATACTGACTATAACAGGAAATAGCATTAGAGTGTGGGCTTTGAAGAAGCATATTTTATGGAAAGCATAATAGATGTTCTTTCTTGCTGTGGTGTGTGGTGGACTTCAAAAATGAGGTAGCAGAGCCCCTTGGGGTTGTTTTAGTCCTATGCAAATGTTTTAGTCCTATGTTTTAGTTCTATTTGTTGTTTACACAGTTTTACCATTTATCTTATGCTCAACAAGCAACAAATACTACAATATTTTTGAAGGTTTATATTAGCATAGTATTTTTAAAAACCAAATCTCATAAAAGTCTTATTGACTTTTGCCTTCTTAAATATGTTTTACATGTACATTTTGAGGCTTAAAGAGGCAAAAGAGACACTGGTGTTGCTTTTCAATGGAAAGTGTCAGAGTGCACAGACAACACACGGACTAATAAACACTGTCATGTTATCTTGCATTCGGATGCCTGATGTTTGGGAATGCAATTGTATGTGATTATACCAAATCATTTAGATGACAGGTATTTAAAAATTATTCAAATAACATTTGAGATGGTGTGTAATGAGATTGGTGTGCTGATTAGTTCAGTTATCCAATCATATGATTTGTTGAGGCAAAGTCACATGACTTTTTGATGCTTATTTATGATGGAAATGTATTCTGTAAATGTGTTTCCATCATAATTTAATGTGCATAACTCAATTGAGCGCATCTAGGTGGATCGAAGCATAGCTGTATACTCATTTGTCGTCGCTTCCTCAAAATTCTTCTGCATTCTTGCCTTTTTTGGCTAAAAAGCAGTTAAATTAATTAATTCATTCATTCATTCATTCATTCATTGTGTGGTTTTTACAAAATAATTTTGGCAGCTTGTGGTTGCCAGAATAAATTTGTAAAAAATTACAGAAAAACTGTACATTTTACAGTATAAAACTGTAATTTACAAACAAGAAATTTTGAATGTAAACCTGTAAATTTAACAACGCACACTGCTACTAAAATCTGTTTTGTACCTTTAACATGTACTGACATCCACCATAATAAAACAGATGGTAAAAGAGAACGCCACATGAAGAATCAAAGTTCTTCACAAGTAGCTTTTCCACAAGCTGAAGTAGATTCTTAATATACAGAAGGTGCACAGAGTCAATAACACAAACACAAAACACAATCATGGTAACACACATGACACTTAAGTGCAATAAACATTCATTAAATACAGAAGATGTAACATAAAACCCAAATGTACATGTACAACTGATTACAAAAACTATTAAGAAACTTTATTCAAACAAAATACTTTCAAATGTGGAGTATCACAGGGAAATCTGGGAATATCAGTTTACATTTTTTAAATTTAAATTATATGTTGATTTGTTCTTTTTTACTTTTAAAAACTGTACATTTAACAGCATTTTACTGCTAAATTACATGAAATTTCTGGTTAGATCTTTTACCGTTTTTCCCTGTATATAGTACTGGAACTTACTGTTAACCTATTAACAATTTTTTTTTTCTGTAGTGTTTTTATAATATTTTACATTTAAAATTACACTAATTTTTTACAGTGTATTTAAAACTCTTTCTCATGCCTCTTTGTAGATCTGTAGATATAAAAATTTTAAGAAAAAACTAAACTAAACAAATTTGAACATCTTTTTGCTGGACAGATTTAGAATATTTGAATCACTGGGTTGAATCACACACCTCACCATTAACTGATGGTGTTCTTTCTTATTCAACTGTGCGTGTTGCTGGATGGCTGGATCTGACCTCACAGATGTGGTAGGCTTAGTGTAATACGAGAATTGAGCTGTTTTGGACCATTGTCTCATAGGGCCATAATGACCGTACGAATAGCTTAAAGAGCTCGGGTGCTACCCAGCCATGTGACATGTCACAGTCTAAGCATTTGCTCAAATCACCTCATTTTAATGCCTTTGGATGTGCCACATTAGGCTCACGGAAATCAGAGAGATAAACGTGTGAAAGATTATTCTGCTGAAGTGGGGTTGTTGCCCTCGACGCCCATTGACTGTCATCCTGTGACTTCTTGCTTCCTGTTAACAGGCTTTTTTTTTTCTTTTTTTTTTTCCTGTAAACATTTCTCAGGAATAAAGACCCTCATAGCACTCTACGGATTTGGATGAAATCTGCTTTTTCACTTGCTTTTTATGTTATTGTTATGGTTTGCAGTCAGGTCTGATCTTATTAGAAGTGCATGAGCGTGTCATGTGATAGATAGTACAGGATTGTCCTACTTATTTCAATGCAAATGTGTCCCTTAATCTTTTATGGACATTTTATATCTCACAGTCGCACTAACACAAAACCGATCATCATTGCTGCTAAACAAACCGAGGTTTAACATGTTTCCATCTCCATGGAAACCATTCATTTAACAGTGGCGTCCATCCATTTTCACAGCTGGATATTTGTTGAGTCCATTCAGCTGAAGTGTCTCACTCTATGCCACTTGAGACGCAACTAAGCAACCTGCCTGTTTGATTGTTTTGCTCCGGCCGTGATGTTTGAGTATCTTAAGCCCTGTGTGCGATTATGATTCATTTATTATTCAGAATGTCAAACACAATAGCAATTATAAGTTAAACTTAGCCTGACCATCACTCATCTCTCACGCCACGATTTGTTTGATCTGGGAAAATCTTCATGATAGCTGTTTGCCAATGAGAAAGGTTCAGTGTCTGTGTAAAACTGTAAGGTTTTGTTTCACAGACAGTGATTCACGACTACTGAATAGTAAACTCATCCAGAGGACCACAGAGTGTATGACTTCTTCTGCCAGAGTTGGATTCCATGTCCTTTTTATTGCTTTAGGGAAACACTATTGGCTGTAAAATGTTTACGGTCATCCATTGCTCTGGCTGTAGATCAGGGATCCACTTCTCCTTTCTACTAACCCTTCAGCACTAAAAACAACATCTTCCACAGCATCTTACTTCAATTAAACCACTATTGAACTTCTATTGAACTGACAGACTGGAAGAAACTGACCTCATGTCTCTCACGTCCCTCCTAAATACCACTAACGTAGTTTACTTTAGACATTTGATGAGAATTGCATTATATTGAGTTATATTATTGCTAATTTGATCAGGTCTAGTAGTAAAAATATGTTAAAACCCACTATTTTCATGGCTTTTTAACTTATGTATCATGAAACGGTAAACTGTTTGCCCAGTCAAATCAATAATTATGCTTTTCCCATCTATCTCTGTGTATCTGTCCCTTCATGAAGACCCTACCTCTTTGGGGCTGGATGTTTTTCCATTAAAACTCCATGGTGAGTTTTTCCAATTCACTCCCAGCATGCTTTGTCCTCGCTTCAGCAAACGACTGCGTTCATTCCATCTTTCATTCATTTCCAAGAAAAATTTTTTTTTCGGCTTTAGTTTATTCTAGCACGCTGTGGGGAGAACCAAAGGATGTGCTTTTTATTGTTCCTTTTTTGTTCTGTTTCTGTATGTGGATTTGCTGTTTGGCTTTTGTGTATTTTTTTGTAATTGCTAACCTAATTTGTTTTAATTGAAAATGTTGCCTGTTGAAAAGTACTGTACATAAAGGCCACTGTGAGAGGAACGTTAGTGAATTATAATATTTTGTTGGTCATAAGCATGGCATTTAAGTTAGTCAGTGTCGTTGAATTCATGGGAGAGAGAA